>NW_023270436.1:4160839-4293763 GCF_011800145.1 Mirounga leonina | reverse complement strand
CGGGGCAACCTTGTACCTGGTGCAGGGGCGGGGCAACCTTGTACCTGACGCAGGGGCGGGGCAGCCTTGCTCCATGTGGCAGAGGGCCTGCTTCACGTGGAAGCAGAGACTTTGGAAAAGTCGAGCGCTCCATTGTCAGGGTCCTCCTCTTTGCTTCCTTCATTGTACGTGCTGCCCTGTCCAAGAGAGGGCCATGAATCAATGATGGAGAGTTATGATCGGGTTCTGAGTCCTCAGAGCGGGGTGGGGACCCCGGCTCCCCTAAGCCTTGCTGTTCAGGGGGCTGTTCGCCCACCATCCCTGATGTTTGACTTCTGGGCAGGTGGCAGGATCGCGTTGCGGGCCCCCTGTGGTCAGATGGGACATGCGGCCCCTCTGGCCAGTGACACTGTAGCGGACGTGTCGTGCATCACTCCCGGGTCAGGGTTTTCCTTGGCCACTGGAGAACCGCCAGAGCTCCTTCTCCCTTTGGACCAGACCGAGTGTTACGGCTCTGTGCACGAGAAGGAGCACGCACACTTACTCATTGTAGATGCATTGCATTATCTTTGCCAGATTAATAAAGAAACTTAACACTGCTGACCTAAAGCAGGGGAGTGGGGGATCTGGGGTACAGCAGTGGGAGATGGAGTCTTCACTGTATTACTGCTGTATGCCTTTTGAAATTTTAATTGTGTGGGAATGTGTTATTTATTCAAAATATCATTAAATTAAACAAACCATAATGCAGATTCCCCAGTTTCTGGCTCAAATAAACCCAAAAACATCCACCCCAGGGACAAGGAGGAGAAAACTCTTACAGACTGACACTCATTCATTGCAAACACTGTCAGGGTCTATCACATTCTTTCTTAAGTCAGTAAGCACGGATTTCACATTCCACGTTAGTAGATTCAGAAATAGCTAGGCTTCCAAGGGGTGTATAAATTATTATGCACGATAAGAGCTTTCATTCTGGACATTAATGGGAAAATCAGAGAGAGGGACAACTCCTAAAGGCGGCATTTAGAGAATCCGTGTAAGATTATTTCTGCACCTCCCTTTCCTGGAAGGGTTTTGGGATGTTGCCAAAGACAGAGACAGAAAAAAAATATGCAACTGGGTCAACTGTCTTAGCTGTAGCCAGGCTTGTCATGGTGATTTCTACAAAATCTAGTGAGCCTGGAAGTTAGCATGGGCTGTTAGTGTGAGAAATGGCTGTGGGTTTGGCACCAAGGAAACTGAAGCACCTGCACATTTGCTCATTATCAAGAGTTATTGTTTTTGGCTCTGGAGGAGCGTTAGCTAAGCAAAAATAAGGTCACCCAAACCAATCCGCAAGGTAGATTGTGCTTTAATGGAATAAAGGAGAGGAAAAACAGAAAGAACCCAAAATAATTTTCCTGTGGTTGTAATATAGTGGTAGGCGCTCGGTGTAGCTGTTACGAGAGGAATTAAGAGTCAGGGGATTGCTGGGAGCGTTCCTGATGAGGTATGTCGTTGAGATTCAAACAGCTGAGCACCATCCGTGAAAAAATGAGAATCGGGATGACAGCATTCTATTTTTAAATACTCTGTTTCCTGTTTACCCAAAGCTACACACTGCAGTATGACAAACACCCATGCACCTATCATTCTCTTTGTCAAATCTTAATATTTTGCCAAGTATCCTGTACTTTCTTTAATACTCCATGTTCAAAACTGTCGTGTTTAAGACATAACAGAAGCAATCAAAGCCTGAAGGTACCAATTCCAGGATTGCATTCTGGTCTCTCCCTCCCTGGAGGGAGCTCTTCTCCTGAATTTGGTCATTCTGAAATATATTAGAGGTATTCTAATACATTGTATATATATACACATTCTGGAAATGCTGTATTTGTAAATGGAAAGTTATCATCCCCACTCAATGGTTTGGTGGAGATATATTATGTCATATATAATAGATATGATGGCATGTGATATATGATAGTATGATATGATGTGGTAGTCTTGTACTATTATACTGGGAAGGTCCATTTGCAATTAGCTTTCTCTTTCAAATTCATGTTTTATGTGTGTGTGTGCATACATATGCACTATGGATATACACACATGTGTATATGCACACATACCCATATACACATACACACACACATTCTAGAGATTAGCTTTTTACAGAATTTTATACAGATGGGCATTATGAATTCTTATTTGCAAGCCTTTTAAAAAAAAAGATTTATCTATTTATTAGAGAGAAAGAGAGTGTGCACAGGGAGGGGGAGGAGCAGAGGGAGAGAGAGAGAATCTCAAGCAGACTCCCCACGGAGCATGGAGCCAGATGCGGGGCTCGATCCAGGACCCTGAGATCATGACCTGAGCCAAAATCAAGAGTCGGACTCTTAACCGACAGAGCCACCCAGGGATCCCAGCCTTCTCTCACTCACTGTAGTGACTTCGAGGCTCATCCACGGTGTTCTTCTGTCTTGCTGATGATGCTCCCTATGGGGACATACCAAAACTTGGTTTTTTAATCACCCGTCAATCGACATTTGAGTTGTTTCTAGTTTTTAGTTTTATTTATTTTTATTTTTATTATTTATTTATTTATTTTAAAGATTTTATTTATTTATTTGAGAGAGAGAGAATGAGAGACAGAGAGCATGAGAGGGAGGAGGGTCAGAGGGAGAAGCAGACTCCCTGCCGAGCAGGGAGCCCGATGCGGGACTCGATCCCGGGACTCCAGGATCATGACCTGAGTCGAAGGCAGTCGCTTAACCGACTGAGCCACCCAGGTGCCCCTAGTTTTTAGTTTTAAAAATAAAGCTACTGAACATCCATGCACAAGCCTTTGTGAGCACGGGGGAGGGTTTTTTTTTTTTTTGCTCTTAGGTAAATAGCGAGAAGAGGAAAGGATGGTCGTATACTGTGTATGTGCTTGACATTAGAAACATGCTGACCTGTTTTCCAAAGGCGCTGTGCCTTCTGCTATTCCGTCTTCTGTCTGAGAACAGCCCCTGCTTCATCTCTGCCCGCACTTAGTATGGTCAGTTTGTCTGTTTACTTTAAATTTAGCCACTCTGATGGGTTTGCCACGTTCTCTTGTTTTGATACTAATTCACATTTCTCTATTGTCTAATGATTTCAAGCATCTTTTTCTGTGCTCACTGATGATTCATGTTTCCTCTTCTGTAAAGTGTCTTTTCAAATTCTTTGTCCATTTTCATGTTGGGTTGTTTGTTTTGTTGTGAAATCACAGGAACTCTTTATAGGGAGTCTTTATCTGGTGTATGTGTTGTGAATGAGCTTGTGGTTCGCCTTTTTGTTTTCTTAATGGTGTTTTTCAAGGATCCAAAGTTTTACATTTTGATGAAGTCTGATACATCATATTCTGTGATTCCTACTTTTAGTGTTTCATCTAAGAAACATTTACTGTAGTCAAGGTGGCTAAAAATTTGTCATATATTTTCTTACAGAAATTTTATAATTTTATAAGATTATATTTAGTGATATGATACAGAGTGTGTTATTTTTTTATGTATGGTATGAGATAAGGATGGTGTTCACTTTTAAATACAGATATCCAGTTGACCCATTTCCATTTATTGAAAAAGCTCTTCTTTCCCCATTGAATTGTCTTGTCACGGTTGTCAAACATCAAGACCGTACATATGTGGATCTACTTCTCAATACTATCTCATGCTATTGATGATTATGTCTACCTCTTGCAAACATATCTGTTTTATAACATTAGAGTAAATCTGGAAATCAGATATGTTAAGTCCTCCAACTTTGTTTTAAAAAAATACTTTGGTTATTCTAGGTTGCTTGAATTTCCACACAAACTGTAGGACCAACCGTCAATTTCTACCCAGGTCTGCTGTTGTTTTGATGTGGGCTACATTGAGTTTAGATCCATATGGTGAGAATTAACATTGTAATCATTCTGAGATTTTCCACCTATGAACATGGTATTCCTTTTTACTTCCGTAAATTTTTCTTCATTTCTCTCCACAATGTTTTGTTGTGTCTAAATCTTGAAAGTTTCTGTTAGATTTATCCCTAAGTATTTGTATTTTATATTTTGGATCACCATAACTTTTTTAAGATTTCATTTTCTAATTGACTACTGTTTGTAAATCCAACTCTTTTATTTTATTTTTTTTCCAACTGAGTATTTTAAAATTTTATATCCATAACCTGGCAAAAATCTTGCAAAAAAAAAAGTTTAGTAACTGTTTTGTAGATTCCCTGAGATTTTCTATCACCTGTAAGTAGGAACAATTGTCTTCTGACCTCCAGACCTATTTTCCTTATTTGATGTTATGCTTTCTATTCTCTTCTATTTCAGTTTTGTTTTTTGCAGGGCTCTGAGATCTCCAGAACATTTTTGAATAAAGGTAGTGAGAGTGGACGCCCTTGCCTTGTTTCAGATCTGAGGGGGAAACAACAATGAGGTCTTTCATCATCGTCCGGGATGTTTACCGAGGTTTCGCATAACTGTCCTTTACCATTGTGGGGGTCCCACCCTGCTTCTGTTTTCTTAGAGCTTTTATTGCAGATGGCACCCGGAGTAGGGCCACTCCCAGGAAACCGAGGGAAAGTCTGCCCTGGGACCAGGCTGACTTGCCCACCTCCCCACTGTCCCCCGAACCATCTCTAGCTCTGGAAAATTTTCACTCTTGGCTGATAAAGTGAATCATTCTAAGCGATGATTGATGATAAGGTCCTGCTTTCTCTCCAAGCGGTAGGAGAACTCACAGATAGAGGTAGCAAATTAGCTTAGTCAGCTGCCCAGGCGGTAGGAGACCTAATGGGACAGAACACAGTCTAATCTCAGAGGGGCCATGCCTCCGCACTGTGATTTCATGGCCATACCCCTGTTTCCCTGTGCCTGTCACTTGTGAGCTCCTTTCATGTCATTTGCCTCACTTCTTCTGCGTGGGTCTGGACAGAGTACGAGAAGGCTGTCCTTGTCGCCCAAATCAAGCTGGCTGTGACCTTTTTTGTTTGTTTGTTTGTTTGCCTGCCAAGTTTAAGGAAACAGGGTTTCAGAGCACTGGAAAACTCACCCAGTGAGGACGCCCGCCCGCTATGATTCCTGACTTCTGTGGGGATCATTTTGGCTCCTGAGGGCATGGCTATAGTCCCATGTTTATGAAACACGGTGCTTGGCATAGGGCTTCGGATGCCATCTGTCCAACAGTCTTAAAATATAATTGTCCCGTAGATGATGGAACATGATGCAGGGGAGGGGTGAGAGAAATTAGGGAAGCACAGAGACAGGCAGTCTGGAGAACGCGTTCCTATTTAAATAAAAGAGGGATGGGGACCGGCTCCAGCTGATCACCTCCGAGTAGGAAGGGGAGTCAAAGATAGCCAGAGCCTCCAAGTTTTTCAAACACATGCCCAAATCAACTGGCTATTTTTTTTTTAAAGATTTTATTTATTTATTTGACAGAGAAAGACACAGCGAGAGAGGGAACACAAACGGGGAGTGGGAGAGGGAGAAGCAGACTCCCTGCCGAGCAGGGAGCCCGATGCGGGACTCGATCCCGGGACTCCAGGATCATGACCTGAGCCAAAGGCAGACGCTTAACCAACTGAGCCACCCAGGCGCCCCAACTGGCTATTTTTTTAAAAAATTTATTTATTTTAAAAATTGGTTCAAACATACAAGCAAACAAACAGCACCCACATTTGCAAGCTCTGTGGATGGTTATGGGTCAGTGATGTTCTGATCAACATCTGTAGCCTTAGGCAGTCATCCTCAGCCTGGAGGATCCTGCCACCAGGGGACAGTCAGCGAGGTCTGCAGACCGTTCTGTACCCTGCCCGAGGGCAGGGGCTCCTGCCGTTGGCACCTGGTGGGCAGAGGCCAGGCCTTGGACACGCTCTGCCCCTTCACAACAGGGAAGCATCTGGCCCCACGTGTCCGCAGGACCGAGGTGGAGACAGCCTGCTTCAGGGACGCCGAGGCCGTGAGATGTTGTGGCCACTCTGATGAAGGTGCCTACGGTGGCCTCGTAAGTGTTGATTTCGGGTTTTAACCAACCCCGAGTCCCCTGCTTTGGTGGGAAGGCCCCAGTCTCTTTTTAGTCCTCCCTCCAGATGACTCTGAAGATGATCGCAAGTTTCTGGGTGGCAGGCAGTCGACAAGGCGATCCCCATATGTGGCCACAGACCCTCACCTGTGGGGCCCGAAGACAGCACGCTGGGCTTTTCCATGGAAAAGCCGTAACCTGAGATAAATAATAAGTGATGAGAGTTAGTTACTGAGAGATTACCGGGGCTGGTGATGCCTCTGTTGCTTCCTGTTCTGTTGGGGGTGGGGTGGGGGGAAGGAGAGATAAAGCAGAGAGAGAAGACGCTCTTGCTTCCGCAGACAGGACGAGCCACACTGGTCAGCGCCTTCCCGGGAAGCTCCAGCAGGAAGGCGGGAGAGGGTGGGAGACGGCACCTCCCCGATGGTCAGGACGCTTCGAACCAGCTTGCCGTGTTTAATTAAACACGATCTCTGTGTGTAGCACGCGGATGTATACAAACCCAAACAGAGACGTCTGCTGGGGAAACAACAGCTTTTACTTAACACGTAGCAGGTGCGTCTCCAGCGAGAACAGCTGGGGCTCGGTCATTCTGTGACGGGCTGTTCTGGACGCTCGCTCCCGGCAGGGGGTGGCAGGCTAGGAGCAGAGACACCTACCAGGGTCTGCTGCAGATGCCACGGAGTCATCTGGTCCTGTCACCACTCTGGTTGTGGTCTGTGCCTGAGCAGGAGAGGTTGAAGAGTTGATATGCTGGAGGAGAAGTGGAAGGATTGGGGGTGGGTGGGGAGCACCGTAGTTCAGAGAATTGTATCCGGATTCAGGAAAATCTACATTCAGATCTCTGCTTTGCCCCCTACGGGCTGTGAGCACCAGGCAGGTTTCCCTGAGCCTCAGTATTCCCATCTGGTTATGGGAGTGATACTGCCCGGCTCAGAGAGCACAGCAGAATGCCTGGTGCTTAGTGAACAGGATCAGTTGTAGAGGGAACCGTGTTGTTGACCGTGGAGCACTGAGTCACGGGCCTGCCTCACTGCGTGTGCTGTGCATTTTGGGTTCTCGGGCAGACGTGGCCCGTGGGCGTGCTGTGTTTGACCATCCAACATATTACGTCTTGTGCATTCGTTTTCAAGACTGGAGGCTGGGAATTTTACCGGATGTTGAGATTTCTGACTTGAGATATTTGGAGATAAGGCAACTCTGAGCCAATGGCCTTGTAGCAGGTCGAGGCACAAGATAGTCGTCTGAGCTAATGGACCTCGTGTGGTATGTGCTCTTGGGAGGATGGCTTTCTCTCCAGATTGCCCCGAGCATGCAGACGTCTCCATGAGCAACGCCTGACTTCCTGTGGGTGACAACAGTTTCAGCCCTCATTCTGGAACTGAAAAGGCCAATGCTTCCGTTTGGCTCGGAGCTTTCTAATTCTGTCCTTTGTTTAAATTCCTTCTGGACAGTTCTGTTTGGTGTTTGGCGGTGATGTTTGTCACAAGGGCAGAGCTTAAGAGGAGGCTTTTGATCTCAGGTAAAGCCGTACGGGCGGCCAGGTGATAATCGCACTCTGCATTATTACAGGGATTCGTCATGCCCAAGCGCTTTGTTACACATCCTCTGATGTGATTCTCACCCGTGAGGCGCCCAGGGAAGAAAGGAGGATCCTTTTCCTCGAGCATTTGACAAAGCTGATAACATGATCGCCGTTCAGACATTTTGTTCACTTCCCATCTGGGACACTCCTCTTCCTCTCAGCCCTTTTTCAGAAGGTGTTCTGGGGTCCAGTAAAGCTGGAGGATCACTGAAGGAATGAACTGTATCCGTCTCCTCTTGCTGCTGTAACAAATTAACCACAGACAGTGGCTTAAAACAAAGTGAATGTGTTATCTTACAGCTCTGTGTATCTGAAGTACCTCGTGGGTCCCCCGGAGCTAAAATGAAGGTGCACACAGGGCTGTGTTCCCCCCGGGGGCTCCAGGGCAGAATCCATTCTCTTGCTTTTCCCAGCTCCCAGAGGCTGCCTGCATCCCTTGGCTGGGGACCCCTCCATCTTTGAGCCGGCAAGGCTGGTCGAGGCCTTCTCAAGCCACACCCGTCTGACTCTGGCATTCCTGTCCCCTTCTTTCACTTAGAAGGACCCTTGTGATTACATTGGGCAACATACTCCCAGGTTCTGAGGATCGGGATGCAGGCATCCTGGGGGATGTTATTCTATTTATCGCAAGAAATTAAACGGGTTCATTACTGATGAACTACTCAGAGCCTTTAATATGCAAAAGGTGTGTGTTAATCCACAAAGGGAAGGGTGGTCAGTGTCCCCACGGCTCACACACTGTCCGCCTTACGATGCTCTCTTGTGTCCCATCATGCTCAGAGGGCGCCCCACTTTCTCCAGTCTGCACGGCCCGTCAGGACCGGTCCCCTGCCTCTTACTTCAGTGTTAGATTGAAACAGCCTCCTTGTCCCCTGCTGAGTGACCAAAGGCACTGGCTTTCTGCCCTCCTGTTGTGAGCACCCCAGCTCGGCTCGGGTCTGACTTAGGCCATCGCGCTAGCAGTTCTGGGAGAGCCTGCTCCCAAAGCGTTTTCCTAGTAAGCCTGCTTCTCATTCAGGTCTCAGCTCAGCTGTCATGTTCCCAGAGAGGCTACCGTGGATCCTCCCCGAGGGCCCCTCACCCTGCGAGGGGCTTGTTGGGAGAGGAACTCAAGGGGCCATGGAGCCAATATTCTGAGCTGATTTATGTCAACCCGTTGAGTAGTGCTGAGTTACAGCTCGGTCACTGCAAACCCCTGCCTGAGCAAGGGAAATCTTTCGTGGACACTTGAGATGCTCTGTGTCTGTGCTTTCACCTAGCAATTCATTTGGGATCAATGTGAAGCTGACTTTTTAATGATTTCATATGTGTTTATTTATTTGTTCTTCAAGTGGGGGAATGAGTACCATCTATAGACCCAAGTCAGCCAATGAGTAGGTTTAGATCAATTTGTATTTCCCAGCACCAGCCTCATGGGCCAGAGATTGACAAGGAAAACCTGTGGTCCAAGGACTGTGGGGATGCCCAATGAGAACTGTGCTTTGCTCGTCCTTTGTTTTGTTCTGTAACATTTTCCTTTCAAAACGAATCTTACCCGCACTGTGTGCTGTGTGTCTGGAGCTTACCGGAGGTTGTCTCTGAAAGCCCCTTACAGACGACAAAGCACAAAGGGGTGGGGGTGGGATTTTGCCTTACAAGTTCTGTGTGGTGTGCGAGGCTGGTGAATCAGTTAACAAGCATGGAGGGCCAGAGTGGGGCCTCCTGTGTGGGAATGACACACAACCACCTTGACTGTGCGTGGTGGGTCTGCTGGAGCTCGGTGTTCTGTGTGCACATGGTCCTGGCCAGCCTGTCACAGCTGGAGGGGATGCAGCGTGAGGGGGTGACCCTATCCTCTTTCCGGGAAGCTCTGCATTCAGAACGGGCACCAAGCCCAGTCCACACTGGATGCTGAAGATGCTGTTGGCGTTGGGATCTGCCGGGCTTTGAACGGGTAGGCAGGAGTCCAAGCCCTCATATGGCCAGGGAGACCCCCTGAGATCTCCTTTTGATGGTCCTGAGCTGTGGCAGAAGGGGTTGGAGTGGGTGGGCTCTGATCCCAGTGGCGTCCAATCTGCAGTTTTCAGGCACACAGCAGAGAAGATTCTCTGTCTTCCTGCTTCAGAGCGTGGTTCTATGGAAGCTTCTGGTCCATTTGAGGGGGAGCAGAATACGGGACCCCAAAATGTGCCACTGTACCATGTGGATTATTTTTGAGCTGAAGGCAATTAAGACCCAGCAGACTCAAGAACAACTTTTACTTCCCCCTTGACTCCCCTTACGAATTTAGATGAGAGCTATTCCCAGAGATAGCTTTTTCTTTGAAAGACTGATCTGTGTGGCAGACACCTAATCACCTGACCCCTGCGCCCCTCTTTGTCCTGGGAGTCAGCCTCCTCCCCTTTGAAGGCCCAGGCCCTCCCCCATTCCTCTGCTCAGGATGGCACAGAAGCCCCAACTGCCCGACTTGCCATGAGTCTCCTATCTTTGGGGAGCTCCCATACTTATGAAATTAAATTTGTTTTCCTTCTGTTAATCTTCCTCGTGTCAATGTAATTATTAGACTGGCCAGAGAACCCAGAAGGGAAGAAGGGAAATTTTTCCCACCCCTGCAGATTAGAAGGGGGACCCACCCTGTTGCCTGAGGGGCCATTTGGGCTGGGAGAGCCTGTGCCCCGGGGCTGAGATAATCCTGGCTCTCCCACCTCCCAGCCCCGGGGCCCTGGTGAGCTTGTCCACATTCTTCGAGCTAGCTTCCATTTCCTCGTCCACAAAAGTCATTCCGTAACTTGGTGCAGTGAAATCATGTTGGATTCTGAGGACATGCCAGGCACTGTTCTAGACAGAGGAACACCACATGGAGCTTATAGCAAAGTGAGCACGGGGGCATCTTAACCTCGTTTGCGCTGTAGATCCTTTTGGCAGAGTGTGGGGTAGCCTGTAGATCCAGCTCACGTTCATGCGCTTAAATGCGTACTTAAAATACGTAGCATTGTAAAGGCAGTGAATTACGCGGAGATGTCGTTATCGAAATCCGTGAAATAGGAACACATGCACTTCTTTATTACTGCGTTAGTAACAAGATCAAGTGGCAGGTCCAACAGCTACTCTAATTTTGAAATAGGGCTGGGTGTAATTGACACTTTGAAACATCTGCTGTGACTGTAACGTGATACGAAAGTATCTGTGATTTCCACTGGTGATAAAATTGCAGATACTGCTAATACCACTGTGGTTTGTTGCCTACATTTATAATAGAATCCTTGAAGGAAATGTTAAATTTACATTAGAAGTTTACGAACATAAAAACGCCATTTTTATTGCACCCGAGATCATGAAATCTATCTCTGGACTCCCGAGTGCCTTCAGATCAATAATCCTTAGAGTGGAGAGATGCAAAATAGAAAGATCCAGAGATAAATATATGCGACCACAGGATTTGTATGTATTATAAGTCAAAATGAAGCAGGGGGGCAGAGGGAGAGGGGCGTGGGGCAAGGGGGATGCTCTGGGGAGTGGTCGTGGAGAGCCTCGCGGGTGAGTGGAGTCGGAGTAGAGAGCTGGAGGAAGTGAAGGAGTGGGTAGGTCTTCGTCTGGAAGAGACCCTTTCCCAGGACAGGGAACAGGAGGTGCAAAGTCCCTGAGGTGGGGGCGTGTTTGGTGTGTTTGGGGAACTGGAAAGGTGTCTGTATTCACCACAGAGCAAGTGGAAGCAATGGGGGACGTGCTCAGACGGTTCACAGGGGGGCGGCATGCAGGGTGGGCTTACACATTGGGGGCACTAGTACCCCCATCAGCGTGCTGCGGATGGAACCAAATATTCTGAGTGCGCAGGAGCTTTGAGGTTTCTGTGGGGGCCGGAACCACTGTGACAGGGTGCTGGGCGGTGTCATAAGTAAGACAGCTCGGAGGCTTTCGCTGCCTCCGTCCCCTCTCTCCCTCGAATAGATTTCAATTCATAGAGCAATTTCAGGGTCGTGGAAAAGTGAGAGTTCCTGCATCCCCCCATTGCCCACCCGCAGGCATGCTCGGCCTCCCCGCTGACACCGTCCCGCCCCACGAGCACATCATCTGTGGGTCCGTGAGCCCACGTGAGCGGCCACTGTGGGCCAACACTCTTTTGCTTTCCGTCAGACGGAGGAGTCGCACCTTCTGACTGATCCCTCTTTTTAAACCGAGACGTGCTTTTCAGAATCCAAGCAACAGGACCCACCTTCAGCTTATAGGACCGTGTTTCTCTCGCCATATCCTTTCCAAGTTTCCCTCTGTGGGTGACAAAATGTGATGCTGACATTTTCCATTTATGGAACAGGAAACTTTATTTAAGAATACTTTTATTTAGGGGCGCCTGGATGGCTCAGTCAGTTAAGCGTCTGCCTTCTGCTCGGGTCATGATCTCAGGGTCTTGGGATCGAGTCCCGCATCGGGCTCCCTGCTCAGCGGGAAGTCTGCTTCTCCCTCTCCCTCTGTGATCTCTCTCACTCTTGCTCTTTCTCAAATAAATAAATACAATCTTAAAAAAAAAAAAAGTTCACCTGCTTAAGTGCAGTGGTGGACATCTGCCGGAGGTGAGAGGTCTTGGGAAGCGGCAGGTTGCTTAGCAGGGGTATTCAGAAGGTCTGAGGACCAGGGTGGTGCCGAAGGGGGGCCGCTCCCACTCCACGCTAGGGGAGGACGTCCTTCTCTTTCAACCAGCACAACCAGCAGTATTTCTTCCACATGGCCCTCTGAGCCCTGGACTTGGGCCTGCCTTGCTGTGTGACCTTGGAAGAACCCCTCCCTGTTTCTGGGCCTCAGTGAGATGAGAGTGTCAACCAGATGGTTTGTTTCTTTTCACTTCTTGTTTTTATTCTCCCAATGTTTTAGATCTCCAAAATATTCAGTATATCCCGCTCCACATGCCTCCCTCTGCAGTTTTCTTCAGGCTACCCACACACATTTACAGGGTTTCCCTGTTTGCTTCTGATAGCTCATTTTATATGTTTACAAGAATGCGTTCATTTTACGCGCACTTCTTTACAACTTACACTTCCCACTAGAGGTCAGCAGAGGAGACCCGAAACATTCTATGATATTTCATAATTTCAATATATGTAATTTATTCCGCTTTCCATCTTATTTGGGTGTTCAAGCTATTTCCAGGTTTTGGTTTTATTTTGTCTGTTTTTTTTTTTTTAAGATTTTATTTATTCATTTGTCAGAGAGAGAGAACGAGCACAAGCAGGGGGAGCAACAGAGGGAGAAGCAGGCTCCCCGCTGAGCAGGGAGACCAACGCAGAACTCGATCCCAGGGCCCCGAGATCATGACCTGAGCTGAAGGCATATGCTTCACCGTCTGAGCCACCCAGGCACCCCTATTTTGTCTGGTTTTGGTCCTTCCGAAACAGAGATGCCACAAACCACCTGTTTCACATAGCTTCCTATTACGATGCCGGCAATTTTTTCACACCTGGAAATCGGACAGCAAGATCCAGGAGTGTGCATCCCGGTTTCTGTTGATTTCTGCCAGATTAGTTTTCCCGTGGGCAGCATGGAGAATGCAGATTCCTTCCCATCCTTGGCTGTGAGCTGTCACTCTTTGAAACTCTTGCCAACCTGGCGAGTGGGCAGACCCGCGAAGCTCTGTCTGACAGCCCCGGTGTTCCGAGGTCCTTTGGGGGGAATTCCGTCTGAAAATCCCCAGCAGGGCTGAATGTTCTCCATTAACGACAGACTCTTTCCTCTTCCAAAGCTTCCAGCCTTGGACTCTGAAGTAGCAGTTCCTCTGGGGCATGTGAGGATTTATGAGCACGTTCGTGATGTATTTCACTTGGATTCTGAAGGAAGGAGGGAGCCCCTCTCTGCCCCAAAAACAACAAAAAGAAAGAATCAAACAAAAACCCATTTAAGATCAAGGCCACAGAGTAGCAATAGCTCAGCCTATTAAAGCCACTCATGGGGACCAGGGGTCAGGGTGCAGAGAAGCCCCAACTTGAGAGTCAGATGGGGGGCGCCTAGCAGCCCAGCTTGTCCCCAAACCCTGTAATGGCAGCACAGAGCCATGAGGTAGGGACCCGGTGGGCGGGTGCAGAGCAGTGATGGCTCAGGGCTGGCAGATGGCCCTGTTGCTAAGGCATTCTGAGCCTGGAGATCTGGGGCTACTGAGCCACTGGGGCCCCAGGGGGGCAGTTGTCATTGTAGCAACAGCTCCGGGGGGGGATGGCGGGCAGGGGCAGGGCTCCCGGCAGCTGGGCTCAGCGTTGGTGAAGACTGTGGGGTTCGTGGTAGCAAAAGGGGCAAGCATCCACAGTGGGTTGGCCGGTGGCGGCTGGGGGCGCTCCCAGGGGTGAAATCCTTCCTGGAGGCCGTGCCGGTGCCCAGGCGCTGAGGACAAGGGGATGGGGTACGGCATCCTTCGCTTTTCCTTGTGTCCATCCTCTGTTTCTGCATCTGCGCCTTACGGGCTGCTTGCTCCTTGTCCAGAGCTTTCCCAGGGCGATCTCTGTGGGCTGTAGTGTGGCTTGCTTGTTTTCGCTGTTTGGATGCAGAGACCACCCAGCCCTCCATCCGGCTGACGCTGCCCTTGCCCACCTTGTGGAAGATCCGTTGACCATATAGCCGTTCGTTTTGGGGCCGTCTGTTCCGTTCTGTTGCTCTATGTCTGTCTTTATGCCGGTGCCATGCCATTTTGATTATTATCGCTTTGGGATACAGCTGGAGGCCAGGGAGTGGGAAGCCTCCAGCTTTGTTCTTTTTCCTCCAGATGGTTTTGTTTGTTTAAAGGCGGTCAGACCCCACGTGAGTGGCGGCTATGTGAAAACGAGGCAAGTGGGCACCATACGCTGTAAGTCACCCCATCTGGCGATGGCCTCGACCCTTCCGACGTGCTTCCCTGGCCTCGCAGTATTGAACACGAGCCCTTACCTTGAAGTGTCAAGTGGGCACATGCATGATATTTCCTGTCCAGGAACGGAATCAGCTTCAAACAAATGATGAAAATTGCTTGCCGGGGGCCCCCTCCTTTCAGATGGAACTTAAAGAGTTGGTGTCCATGAGCTACACGTGTAGCAGAAATCTCCAGCTGTGCCGATTTAACTAGCTACTCTCATTTCCATTTCCAGGTTGGTACAGCTGGTATCCACCCGAGTATAAGTTTCCAGGGAGTGATCCCTCGAGCACAGCAAGAAGCAGGGTTATTATTATAAAGCCAACGTATTTCAAACCCTCAATTCCCATGGACCCCGGCATCCCAGCCAGTAGCATCTTTTAGGGAAGAGCATGTGATTGTCAGCTTTGACTAGGACAGAGGTACTGGTTGGACACTGCTCAATTAATGGTCCGTGGCTCTTAAAAAAGTAGACACGCGTCCTAATCTTGGGGCGATCCTTGGAAACAGGGCGGCCACCCTTAAGATTGCTGCGGGTTGGTAGGTTGCCAAATACTGCGATTCTTGTAATGGAAACCAAGCTGCCTGTGTTGGACAGTCCCTCTTTCTGGATTTTAAGAGTCCTTTGTAAAATGAGAAAAGCAAATAAAAAGCCAGAACGAACGGTTTCCTCCTGTCTCGTTAAAGGGTGGGAAAGATTGGGCTTTTCTTTCAATAAGTAGTAAGTACCATTTTTGTGTTTTTCTAAAGAGGAACGGGACCGTCTACTTTCTGTGTCGTTTTATGTTGGTCTTAAGAAATACATCGACGCATACACAACCATGCCCGGCAGGATGAGGGCCACGCGTGGCGATCTGAATTTAAATCACTTCAAAACTCAGTTTCTCAGTCACACTGGCCACATGTCCAATGCTCAGTAGCCACAACTCTGCCTGATAGGCACCGATGATAGAGCATTTTCATCTCATTGAGCGAAGGTCTGTTGCACAGATGAAGACATGATGTAGTTGGATGGGACGGGACGAGGGAAGCTGAGAAGAGAGCCTTTTACAGGAAGCACCTCCATAACTCTGCACCCGTGTCCTGAAATATTACGTGTGTGCATCCGGAAGGCACATCAGAATTTCTTGGGATTAGAGTAATTTAGCAGAACATCTGACTTAGACATTAAGCTGCCTCCGTTGATTAATATTGCTTACCTCTTCTCTCTGAAGGAGAAGGTGGTTAATCATTGATCAAACAGAAAAAAAAAATACTTGTCATAATTGTCCTCATGAGTTTTTATTTTGTGAATGAGGCACCAGAAAAATTCCTTGGGATGATGGGGTGGCTCAGTCGGTGAAGCGGCTGCCTTCGGCTGAGGTCATGATCTCAGGGTCCCGGGATCGAGCCCCGCATCCCTGCTCAGCAGGGAGTCTGCTTCTCCCTCTGCCTCCTCCCCCTGTTTGTGGGCTCTCTCTCTCTCTCTGACAAATGAATCTCTCTCTCTGACCAATGAATACATAAAATCTTAAAAAAAAAAAAAAAACTCCTTCAGGTTCTTCTGACTTGCATACTCTCAGGCTCCACCGAACACCACGTGTTTCCTTTTGGCGAGTACGATGTGGCAGAAACAGTCCTATAACTTATAACCTTGAGTGATGTATAATTCACATCAATATAAGTTTCAAAGAATCTTATTCCTTGCTCTGTTCTTATCCAAAAGAGACAGACTGAGTTGATTTGGGGGAAGGGAAGGGATCAAAATTCTCCATTGTACTTTCCCTCAAGGATGGTGTTTTTCTCTTCTTCTTTTTTAAACAGTAGGATGTTCCCCAAATGGGTCTTAACTCTTTGTACTCTTCTGCGATGCATCTTCGATGCTGGGTCTTGGGTCACTGTGGAAGGTCCGGGGCTGAGGAAGGGGACAGTGTGCTTTGCCCTGCCCCCCCCACACCCCCTGCGCTGGACCCTCAACCTCAGACGGGAGTCCACGAGAGATGAGTGGTCGCTGTATTGTTCTGTGTTTTGTCTTGAGGCTTGCCCTGGGTTTCGGGCCCTTTCCCTCACTTTGGCACACAGAATTAGCATCGGCCCCTTCTTTACCTTGATGGAGCCCCCAGGGCAGCCTGGGGGCAGACAGACACGGGGCCTGTATGGGAGCTGGGAAGTCAACCCAAGAGTGGCCATTGGATCCCACAAAGCACCAGCTGACTTACAGTTTCCACGACGTCTTTAAATAACGTCTTTCCTTCAGGCTTGATTTTTAACAGTTTTATGCTTTCCCTCTGGAGTGTTTTCCCTCTGTGGTGCCATCTAATCAAGTTTTAAGTTTTAATTAAACAGCTGTCAGTTGCTTGTTAGTCCTGTGGCAACCCAGTGTTTTATTAAATTTTAATCCAGCCCAAGCTGGGGGGAGATTTCTTCAGACAACAAAGGGACGCCGTTAACAGGGTGCCGTGGAGAAGAAGCAGAGCTAGCAAAAGTGCAAGGCAGGGCCAGGCAAGGAACCGGAGACAGGCTCGGAAGGAATTATCGGGAAGCACAGACGGTCCGCACTGAAGGTTACACTCGCCTGTTCCCTGCCTTCCCCTCCCTCTGGCCCTCCAAGCCTGAGCCTCCCCCCTGCACATCAAGCTGTGGCTGTCTGTCTCTGCTTATCTACACGTCCAGCCTTCACTCCCTTTCACTGTCCCTCCTTCTGTCCCAGATGAGCACACTCAGGAGTGGGTGACTGACAGCAGGGACCCTCCCGGGTTCCGGAGGGAGCCTTCCCTCCCCCTGCGATATACATACCTTGCTCATGAGCAGAAATAACGCTCCCAGGGACAGCATTTCCTGATGTGTGTTCATGTCACCTTCACAGTTTGGCCAACGGCCCACAATGCTGTGCCTTTATATACTTATTTGTTTTTCTTTAAACGAATTCACCCTTTAGACTCAGGGAAAAAACAAAACAAAACACCTAAATTTAGCCACACTCCAAGTCTACCCTCCAGAAACATGAGTTTTGTATGTTAAAATGTTGGGGCGCCCGGGTGGCTCAGTCGGTTAAGCATTGGACTCTTGATTTTGACTCAGGTCGTGAGCTCAGGGTCATGAGATCGAGCCCCACATCGGGCTCCACACTCAGCATACAGTCTGCTTGAGATTCTCCCTCTCCCTCGGCTCCTTCCCTTGCTCATTCTCACTTGCTCTCTCTAAATAAACAAATAGAATCTTTAAGCAAATTTAAAAATACACGTTAAAGTGTCAAAAGTAAAAAAAAAAAATTAATTAATTAATTAATTAAATAAAACCCCAAACCAAAAACAAAGATAAATTCATCTATGTGATGAATTGCACTTGGCTCAGTCACAGACTCTTCAGGAGAGAATGAAAGCCTAGTTTAAGTTGCTTTCCCAGAGTAGAGCAGGTCTGGGAAGAGACATTTCCTTCTTATTTCAGCCAGCCTTCAGTGGAGGCCTTTGGAGGAAGCCACACCTCCCACGGGAGAAAACTTTGCTAGCCCACGTACACAAATGGACAATTTCAGAAAAATCGATTCCTGCTTTTCCTGACAAGCTTAAGCGAGGCTCACCTTCCTGGTGGGCGACATCACCCGGGACTGCCTAGCATCTGACCCCATCACACAGCCCTCCAGCCAGCCTGAGCGCCCCCCATCAGCCCGGGGGCCGAGGGGCATGGGGCGTTTCTCACCACACTTCTAATGGGACGGTTTATTGAAAAGTGGGAAATTCATATACACTGGTCCCTATTAAAAAGTGGGCAAAAATGATAGACCTCAGTCTGTCCCTCTGTCCTAGAATTCTGTCCCATTCCAGCTCATAAAAGTGATGTTGGGCGATTGGAACGCACTCTTCCAGAGAGCATTTGGGAAGCTGAGGGCCCTGGGAACCAGATGACCAGAGAAATAGCTGAGGGATGTAAGTGCTTAGCCATCCCGGGGACGTAGTTAGATTTTTAGGCATGGTTTCAGATGTGACTTCACGGCTTTCTAGCTCTTCCAACTTTGGCAAGTTCCACTAACTTCTGATGCCTTAACATCCTATATGTAGGGTGGAGATGATAATGGTCTAGCAGAATCCACCTATGCATAGGTTAGCTCTAGGGCAAACCTGCTGATCATCAAATGAGCCTTTGAGATTCCTCAAATTAAATTTCAATCACAAGGATTTGGGCTCTTTGAGACTCAAGACCCAAGAGTGAATTTTCTTTTTTCTCCTTGCATTTGGCTGTTGCTAATTTCCTTGGGTCCTTATGGGTCAAAGGGGGTAGAGGAAGTCTAAAGGGGTATATATAGCAGGAATCCCAGACAGATTTTATTTCTCTCTTTTATTCTTATCATATGTAATTGAGTTGCCACGTGTTAAATGTGTAAGTCATGCAGTCCCTTCTGGAGGAGAACCAGGAAAGGCTGCCTTTGTAAAAAGGACCTCACAAATGTTTGACTTGCCATATGTCCTTGTAGGTATTTATATGTGTATAGGTTTTCACCTCACTCAACCGGAAGCTTCAGAAGCTCTAGGACTGCGTCACAGGGAAGGGAGGGAGGGAGGAAAGAGGAATGGATAGGAGGAAGGAAAGCAGGAAGATCCAGTGATGGCCTGAGCACCTTCATGAGTTGTCCCATGCTTGATATGTTTCCTGGAACATCTCCTGTGAATTCCTTTTCACTGCAGGTGATCCTAGAAATATGGAGCCTCTATGGTCAAGTGAGTTTTTGGTGGGTGGGGTCTTGGACCTCAGTAGTTAGATACTGTGATCCAAGTTCCCTCTGGTCCCCATGGAGTGCATGTAGTCCAGAGATATTCACCGAACCTCCACCGTGGGTAGCATAACGCTCTTGGAGCTTGGGGGCTACCAAAGTAGAACGCGTGTGGTTTCTGCCCTTGGTAGTAGGATGTAGACAATGGGTATTAAGAGTGAAACTTTATTGTTGGCCAAGCACTGTTAGGAGCACATCAGCCGTTGTGGAGGACATGGTGAGAGGCACCGTCCCCACCGCTCCCCCATCGGAGGGGTCAGTGGGCAAGTAATGAGCTTCGCTGCCTTTTGTAACACACTGTTGTTTTCAGCCACATCAGGTTAAAGGCATGTTTTCTTTTCGTTGCCAAATTTCTTTGAAGATCTTCCCAGGGAGGATGAGAAATGTATTTCCAGAGTGGCAATCTTTTTATCCTCTTTTTCTGATGAAGTGATGGGTTTTTGCTTTTATGGGGTAGTAATTACACTGTGCATACATTGTAGCTCCCAGGACCCCAGAGGCCCACCACACATCATTAGCAAGCCCTTAACTCTTCTCCTTCTTGAAAAAGAAATATAAATAAATCCATGCTGGCCCAGAGATAGCGCCCACCAACTTATCTCTGCGGTAATTGTGTCCAGGCCTCTGGTTTCTGCGGGACTAGACGATAATGAGATGCTAAAGACCAAATAAAAAGATGTTAACGTGTTTAAGACTTCCCTGCCCCAGGGAAGCCCTTTGTTTTTGAGTCTGGCTTGAGAGCGCTTAAGGCAATGTCTTCTGACAGATGAGCTGTCTCACGGAAAATTAAAATGGCCCTGCTCTTTGCTTAGAAATGTGTAGAAAGCCGGCTTCTAAGGGAGAAAGACCTTGGCTTTGAAATAGCATCTGCATCACACGGGTTAAGGCACTGCACCTAGGAACGAGCTCCTGGAGGCTGGGTGTACGAGGCTAAGATGACAGTGTTGTGTTTTCGGAATGGGATCCGCTAGAGAGGACTCTTTGAACCACAGGAACGGAGACAGAGACCTCCCCGAAGATTTAGGTGGAGAAGCTGCGGACAGGTGTGGGAAGCAGGATCCGGCACCTCTCACGCAGGTCCCAACATTAATTAGACTTTTTCTCGTGCAAATGAGGAAAACTCAGATGGAATTTTATTAACATTAAAAAAGGACATTGGTTGGATCCCAGAGCCGAAAAGGGCTGGTAAGGTTTACGGCGAAGCCGGATTGAGGGCTTTCTTGGGGCTTGGTTTCTTTCTGTGTCTCCCTCCTGGTTCCTCATTTGCTGTCGGGCTCCACCTGCGCTGGGGCCCCCACGTTGCAGGGCTTACGTCACGGTAGCTTCGAGTCCAGAGGGAGGAAAGCCTTGGTTCAGCAAGAAGCCCTTGCTCTCGGGGCCCGGTGTGGAGCAGTAGGGGGTGGACACGAGGTGGGGTACGCCTGCTGGCCAGACGTAGCTCGCGTATCCAGACATGGGACTGGGAGGAGAGCTCAGCAGAAAACAGCCACTAGGGGCCTGCACTCTGGGCAGGCCAAGAATGACGGACATGGCTTGAGCTCCCCATGAGGAGTGCCTGTGAATGTTCCCTTTCCTTCAGGAAGAGTGCAGCCAGCAGGTGTTGCTAGAAGGCCTCCCGTGAGGAGGCACCGTGGCAGATCTCCAGATCTCCATTTGCTAACTACTGGAGAAATGCTTTACACCACCAAAGACTTACGGAATGTCTAACTGCATAACACATCACCCACAACTTAGCTGCTCAGAAAAATATGCATGTATTAAAACAGACTTCCAGTGGGTCAGGAATCTGGGAATGGCTCAGCTGCTCAGGAGAATTTACCCTATCCCGTGGACCTCTTCATAAGGGCCAATTAAATGTTCTTGTGACGTGATAGCTGGATTTCCCCAGAGTGAGCGATTTGAGAGAGACAGAGAGGCAGACAGAGACAGACACAGAGACTTCTGTGCCTTAATTTCAAGGACACACACTGTCCTTGAAATTCAAGACAAGCTACCACTAAATCCAGCCCACCCTCAGTGAGAGGGCATCATTCTCCACCTGTTTGAGGGAGACGTGTTGAAGATTTGTGGACGTATTTTAAAGTAACCATCGTCTACCCTCAGGCCCCAGATTACTTATACTCTTCCTCTATGCAAAATACACTTACCCCTTCCCAAGACCCCGAAAACTCACCCTTCCAGAGCATCAACTCAAAATCCAGGACGCTGGGGTCTATATCAGATGAGGGGTCCAGCGTGACCCCATTAGGGAAGCATATTTATCCCAGCAAATGGTGCACCTAGTCCTGCGATGAGAGCAGGGCTTTGGAGTCAGGCTGATTCCGTTCTGGGCTTGGCTCGGTTCTCAATACGGGGAAATGTGATCGTGTGATGGGCTGGGCACAGTCAGCCACAGGGACTATATGTATAAATCACATGGGTTAAGGCACTGCACCTAGGAACGAGCTCCTGGAGGCTTAGATTCTGAATTAAGGCACACACCAGATCTGGCAGGGAAGATCCTGAAAACTTTCCTCCTCAAAAAGCATTTGCATCGCCCGAGGCAGAGATGAGAGAGGATCCCTCTCTCTTACTGCTCCTCGAATATGCAGGGAGCTTAGTGACTTAGTGGCTTTTTATTGATGCACATCACTTCGATCATATGGATGCTCAGACGGTAGTTCTGGCTTTAGGAGCTGGAGGAAATATAAATCATAGCTGAGCTGAGAACCTCCTGAAATGATAAAGCAAGAGGAGATTTCAGATTTACACAGCTCAGCCATTAAACAGGGAAGGGATCCTCTCTTCTAGTTATTGTCAAGTGGGAAAAGCAGCCAGCAAAGCTGATCATTTCCATCCATATCCTTGATTCCTTCTTTTCTAATTACGTTTCCTAAACTGCTGTTTGGATTTGCCATGGAAGTAGTTGGACCGCTAGGGCTGGGGCCACACTGGTGAGGGCATCTCGAGCCTCCATCCCTAATTCCTCTTTCCCCCTCACGGTGTGCCTCAGCCTTCTGGAAGGTTGCCTCTTCCGGATCAGTCAGTGTGGTGACAAATCAAGTGTCTGTATGTTACTGACCTTTGCTAAAGCCCCATTGTCCAGTCCCTATGTGATTGTTTTTCTTTTTCTTTTTTTTTTAAAGATTTTATTTATTTATTTGACAGAGAGAGAGACAACGAGAGAGGGAACACAAGCAGAGGGAGTGGGAGAGGGAGAAGCAGGCTTCCCGCCGAGCAGGGAGCCCGATGCGGGGCTCGATCCCAGGACCTGGGATCATGACCAGAGCCGAAGGCAGACGCTTAATGACTGAGGCACCCAGGCACCTCCCCACCCCCCCCTTTTTTTCAAATTAAAGCACCAGCCCAGTTTCTGCTGAATAAAGCCAACTTCTAACACTTCCTCTGGCCAGAAACCATTCTTGCTAACCATCTTGCCATTTCCCAGGGGACATGTTACCCAGTGCGGGATGGCAAATAAATCAAATATGGCCTAACATCCTTTGAGTGTAGTGTTCAGTGAGTATGTGGGCTACACTCTCGATTTGTTTTGAATACAGTTGTGCGCAGACATCCTAGGCATCCATTATCTGAGACCCCGCTGTGGGGTCTGCGTTTCCCGTACTCCCCATCGATAGCCCTGCGGGCTGGTGATCACAGCGCTATGAGAAATTGCAGATTCGCTAGCTACAGTTCTCCGTTCCTTTACTGCAGCCTCTCCCAGGGCAGAAGGAACTGCGGTCTAGCCTATCGGGTCCGTACCAGAAATTTGTGACGCCCTAAACAAAACAGGTACATTAGGCTTCTCCGGACAAACAGAACCAATAGGCTCTACGCAGATAGAGAGAAAGAGATTTATTATGAGAGATGGATTCATAAAATTATGGAGGCTGAGAAGTTCTGTGATCTGCCCCGTGCAAGCCGGAGGCCCAGGAAATGCTACCAATTCAAATGCTAATCTCATCCAGAACCGCCCTCACAGACACACCCATAAATAATATTTGACCAGCTGTTTGGGCGTCCCTTAGCCCAGTGTATTAAAAATACCTACTACAGAGTGGCATATGGTAAGCCACTAATAACCGTTAATAATCATCACTATGATTGCATATTCTTCTCATACGGATTTCTTTTATTTATAAAGGGATGGATAGTAGAAAAAAACCAGTAGATCAGTGTCAGCAGAAGAGGCTTCGCCTCCCGCTTTGCCCTACGGTGCCACCCACCTGCCGTTATCCAACCGCTTAGCATCTCTGCCTTCACTTTACTCTTCTGCCGAAAAGTGGTGGCAGTATCTGGCCCAGCTATCTCATGCAGAAAAAATTCTTATGGCACCTAGCCATCCATAGAAAGCAAGAGGGATTTATCTCCCCATATAAATGAATATACGCTATCCTGTGCTTGTGAAGAGAGACCGTCTTCCCTATTGCCTGTGGCCAAGATCTAGGTGCACATCATATATTCAGAAAATTAGTAAATCCAAGTGAAAATCTGTCAGTTTTCTTACTAAGAATTATTTGTTTAAAAATTTCCAGTCCTCCCCCCCTTTCCGAGTGCTCTTCCTCACCCCCCTCCCTTAATTCTGAAGCAGGACAGAAGGGAGACTCAAATTTACTGAATATCTTCCAGGTGTTTTGACACTTGGTAAGGGGGGTTGCTTCATGTGAAAGCCACACCAACTCTTTATAATGAGTAATATATACTCTCGAATTTCTGGACAAGGAGATGAAAGCTCAGAGCGGCTTCCATGTCGAATGGAAATGGATCTTGATTTTGGATTTACCTTACTCTTCGATATGCGCTCTGTTGGGTGTGTGGTGCAGGCCATGATCTATTCTATAACACTTAGGAAAGACTTAGTGGATCTCAAGGATTTCTCATTGGAGTTAGGCTGTGCTCTTTGTGGTGTGGACATGATGGGCAGTACCTAGTGTTTTTTCCCCTGAAGGCTGAAGGATGTGGTACCCATGATGCTGAGGTTAATCAGGGCCCTAGAATGAGAATTTGATTCCCTAGAAAAGACTGGGCAAGAGCAAACACTTTCCTCTTGGACCACCCCAACACATGAGAGTCATTCTTGTCATATAGCAATTGCATTTTACTGAAAAGAAACTCATGGACAAAGACTACCCAGGCCTCTCCCTGCTAGAGAAGACATCTGTTTTTGTTTGGATCAACAGGAATCTACTTGTGCTCTGCATTGTTCACTGGTCCACTGAAAAAAAAAAAAAATCAGTGATTTGCACTATTGCACTAATCTATGGAACTTTAGTGAGCAGCGCCTGTTAGACCACACAAAGCCCCCCAACCCGCAGGAAAGTAAACACCTACTCTAACTGAAGAGTGTGATATTTAGAGTTAAATCAATAGGCCCTACATTTCTAGTCTGAATAAAACATGAATCCCTAACAGAGTTATTTCAGAAAGTCAAGTCTAATGGGTCCTGTAGTTCCCAGATTTAACTCTAAAGATCAGGCTTTAATGATTATAAGAATAGGGACAAACAGGGGATAAAGGAAATGCATTTGACGTTGGTTCCAGTACGGGAAGTATGCAAATGGAAATCAGTTGACTTGAAGCAAAATCTTTGCCCTTTGAGTGCCAAAATTTATTCCTCACAATGTGTCTTCTCCTCGATAGGGGAGAGCAGGGCATTGGAGTAGCCTTCAGGATTAGAAGGAAAAGTGAATTAATCCAGTTTCCTAGTAATAAACAGCAAGGTCGGTCTGACTCACCTCCCAAAACAGATGGGCGAGGAGGAATTTATCCACCGTCAGACAAGGGAAGATGGGGGTCCTCATGGTGACAGTTAGAAGAAAATGACCCAAGTCAGGGTTCTTTCTCTTTCTCTTTTGTGCTGCAGTTTTATTTCCCCAGACGAACTAACTCTTCTGCAAGGAAGACATTGAGGCCAAATGCACAATGAGGCTCCTATTTCTACAGACTTGTAATAAGAGGGAAAAAAGACATTTTATTACCAGTTTCAGTTTAGAGCTTCCTGAGGAAGGTCTCTTGCCCTCCTTGGGCTCCCAGCCTACGGCCCAGGCTGGGCGCCGGCGGGGAGGACTGCCAAGGGGCTGGCTCGGGCACCCACTCCTCTGCAGAGTGGTCCAGGGCCTGAAGAAAGTGGAATCATCAGCAGGGAGTCACAGAGCATGAGATCCCCTCTGCAAGGCTTTTTGGTCCAGAGAAACAAGTTGAAGACGTGAAGCTGTTTCCAAGCTTAGCCACTGATTTGGGAAATTCGGACACAAAGACATTGACTCTAAGTTCCCAGAAACTTCTTTGGGAAGTCAGATGTGGAAGAAACGTAAACCTAGAATTGATTGTCACTAAACTCTATTTTGATGACTTGGGAGAAAGGTTGAATTTGGTCTTAATGGTTATACGAGAGTGAAGTGGGTAGTTAGTGGAAAAGGAGTCTCCTCCAGAAGGAACAGGTTTATTTATTTTTAAAGATTGTATTTATTTATTTGAGAGAGAGCACGAGCGAGGGGGAAGTGTAGAGGGAGAGGGAGAAGCAGGCTTCCAGCAGAGCCTGACATGGGGCTCCATCCCAGGACCCCGAGATCATGACCTGAGCTGAAGGCAGAAACTTCACCGACTGAACCACCCAGGCGCCCCAAGGAACAGCTTTAATAAAATGTTGCCTCCCTGGCAGGAGCACACAGATTATAGGGGGCAGGTCAGGAGGTGGGGTGGGGAGGGTGTAGGGGCCAGATTGGGACGGTCACATCAGCCAAGGCAAGGAGGGTGGACTGTATCCTGTCACCACTGGGGAAGCACAGGGAATGTTAATTGGGAGAAGATTTTAAGAAAGTCCTGGAAACAAATGAAATTTGGCAGGATGTGGATTGGAGAGGAGAGGAAATCCTTGAAAAGTTTCTTTCTTCTACCTAAGGAAGAGAAATCCACTGGAACATCGAAGTGAGGGATGAAAAAGTAATTATGGGATAAACCTGTTGAAAGGTTAAAGACCCAGCAGAATGGCAGCCATATGGTCGTCACAAGTTCACTCTGGCCTTCACCCACTCTCGACCAGCAAGGCCCCGAAAGGCCTTCTTCTGTAAACATTCCCCTGACGAGGCTTTCTCCGTCCCACTGTCAAGAATCACAAAGGGGCTGAGGTTCCAGCCTACTGACCCTATAGCAATTTATCATCCACAGTTTCAGGATTGCCTTCAGAAGACACGAGACTCCAGGGTCAGAGACGAAAGACTCTGAGTTCCAACACACTTCCTGTTTGCCTCAGTTCTCCCTGTGCCTCGTGACTCCTACAGGTGGGATGCAGAAGGGAACCTGTTCACATCAAGAAGCAGAGTGCATTTCCCCTATAATGCTTCTTCAGTACCACTAGACAAAGCTTTTGACTATGCCTGCTAGCAGTGGAAACATATCTAAAGGACCCATATCCACTTCTGCAATGCGGATGATAAAGGGCGAGTTTGGCAATGAAGGGAAATAATTTAATAGCTAACACACTCCTCAAAAGACTCTCTGGTAGTCAAATGAGGTAATTTAATGTTCTCTAAAGTGAGGTGAAAATGGTTTTAGAGGATGCTGAGATCCTTTTTAAAAATAATACTTGGGTAGTTGTTTCAGCATATACCTTCACTGGTAGGTGCTTTAGCATTTGATTAAATAAAAAAGAACGAAGTCAATTTAAAGGGAATTTTTAAGAAGCATTAAGGGAGTAATACTAAAGGTGGTGCCAGGTATGGAAAATGTCTTGAATACAGAGCACAAATGGTGGAGGTTTAGGAATAACCACGATGGTTAAATGAATTCACCTTAAAATGTAATAGGTTGTATCAATGATGGTATTTTGCTTTTATTTCCATTATAATGGAATTATGTATTGTAGACAATACAAAATCTGAGGTCTGTGTTTCCTGGGTGAGTTTCCTTTGCCTCCTTTTGGAACAGCAACACCTGTTCTTGCTGGACAAAGGAAGTGGCGCTCGGATGGGCACACAGGATTTCAATGCACGAAATCAGACAAAGAACCAGAACCACTTTACCAGAGAAAGCTCTATCCCTGTGTGTTCCACAGGCTATTCTGGGCCTTGACGTCACCCAGCCTGCCTGCCTACTCTAGCATTTAGTGGGGCAACCGGCTTCTTTGTGGTAGGCAGTATTGGTGACCTACTTCGACAAGGATGCCCAGGGGCCGTTAGGCATGGGTGTCCATATATTAAAAATGATTACTGTGATTTTGGATTGTACTTCTCTGTAATAAAAGGGAGAGTCAATAACTAATTCCATTTGTAAAGGAATAAAAGAGGATTATGCAGGCTGCTGTCTTGTTAAAATAAAATGCCATGCATCGGCTGTTAGTGGCTGGTATTTAGGGTATAAGAATTGTGTGTCATACCATCTGTTTGCGTGATCTTCGTGATGCTCACCAAGGAGGAAATGCTGTGTTCCTGGGGCTTCTGCTTAATTGCCCATAAAGAAGATATCCTCAAGTCAATGGCATCTTCAGAATGATGGCTGGATCATCCGAGTGAGGCGTCAAATGGTGTACTTTCAAGAACAAATCACTTAAATCATTGCTTCCCCAAGCATGGCTCATGTGCCACTGGAGGTTTATAATGTGGGTTTGGGTTGTATAGGGACACGCTTGTGTTTTATTATTTAATGTTTAGTTGAATATGTGTCAGAAATTAGTGGAAGTACAACATGAAATCAATGACTAAGGGAAACGAGTGCTGGAATTATAGGTATGTGGGCAGGTGTGCCCATGGATGTAAAACTTTAACAGGTAAACGTTGCCCTTCTATCACAGCAGATGGAAGGAGGGAGATTGGGTCACACGAATCACCAACAGAGTTCCTCACTTTCTAAATTTAGAGCACCATGCTATGCTTTGTTCTTTGCAGTGTCACATAAAAATCATGAGTAATTTCTAGGATGTGGACATGGCAGAAATTGTGAAAGGACCACATGAATAACCGAAGTTTGGGAAAATTTGACCTAAGAGAGGCCATTGACTTGCATTTCTGTGTAGTGCAGGGTAATCACTTTATCCATCCATCCACCCATCCACCGACACATCCATCTACCCAACCACCCATCTACCCATCCACCCACCCACCCACACACTCATCTACCCATCCATCCACAAACCCACCCATCTATCTACCCATCCACTCATCCACCCACCCATCCACCCATCCACTGACACACCCATCTACCCAGCCAACCAGCCACCCACCCACCCACACACTCATCTACCCATCCATCCACCCACCCACCCATCTATCTACCCATCCACTCATCCACCCACCCACCCATCCATCCACCCACCCACCCATCCATCCACCCACCCACTCATCCACCCACCCATCCACCCATCCACTGACACATCCATCTACCCATCCACCCATCTACCCAGCCAACCAGCCACCTACCCACCCACACACGCATCTACCCATCCATCCATCCATCTACCCACCAATCCATCCAACAAGCATAGGATCTGTTTCTGCCTAGATGCTAGGGATACATAGGTGATGAAGACATGATTTATGATCTTGAATAGCTCCCACTGTATTAGGAGATACATAAGACCATCTGAAAAACGTCCCTGTAAACATGGGAACAAAGTGTAATGGGACATAGAAGAATCGAGACCAGAGAGCTAGGGAAGATACACAAAGGAGGTACATCTGAATCCAGTGGTGAATGAGTGGGAATTGAGCAGGCAAACAAGAGTAAGAGTGGATGATGGCATTTCGGACAGCAGAACTCATATCAAAAGTTGGAGGCATGTAGGAACATGGTATGTGATACATCTTTTTGTACTTGTGTGCAGGGGAGGGAGGTCATATGAGGTACATATTGGGGGAAAAGGATTGGCAGCGTATGAGGCTATAAATGTGGGTGAGGTCTTCAAAAACTTTGGAATGTGTGTTGGAATTTGGACTCTATTTTCGAGCTGAGGATGGCAGAGATAAGACATGCATGTTGCGATCCTCCCTAGCATGTGCTGGTAGCAGGCATCACTAATCAGTCCCAGGGCTGTTTCCTGTGAGAGCCCATTCCTTCCCAAGACAGAGCTGTCTCCAGCTGCCCCTGGTAGGTGCTTCGACGTGCAAGTGGGATGAAACCTATCTCCTATTTCTGGAAGAGCGTGGAGCTGGAAAGAGCTTTTAATAAGGATTGGAGCATGATGCAAAATGAGGCCACCAAGATGTGTGCCCCAAAGTTTATGTGATTAAAACAATCAAACCAACAAACTGATAGGAAAAAAAATGAAACATACTCACATCAGTGCCTTTCTGGTGGAATCAGAAAGGCCCAATCAGGGGTTACAAAATGATGATTCTTGAGGCAAATATAGCTCAAGATCTGCATTGTTTGCTTTAAAAATTTTTTTGATTTTTTTTTTTTTTACTGATAATGAGAAATTAGGAGATTCTCAATTTCTTGTTTTTCTTGAAAAATCTGAAAATTCACACGCACTGTGTCCACGTTCCCGTCTGGCAACAATTGGGTCCATCTGATCAATGATCTGGTGGGGTTCACTCCCACTGGCCACAGTGGATGGTGTTCTCTAATACTGATCCCAGACCTACTTCACGGATTCCTGTTACCTGCTTGGATCCTACAAGGAATTTTTTTTTTTTTTTTTAATTTTAGCTCCTGCTTATGTGTTCAACAGTATCTCATGAAATAGTCCTAGATAGTGACCCTGGAAAAATTATGGATAAATGACATTTTGTAAATTGAATTCTAAATTCTGTTACAGATAGATTAATTTGAAGTTTTTGTTTTTGTTTTTGGTTTTTGGTTTAGTTTTTTGCTCATGCAAATTCAGGTTTTCCCATATCATAGCTTTTCAAATGAAGGGATTCTTAAATTTTGTTCTGAGAGGATAATTTCTCAGGCTGTGTACAACAAGACAGCCGTGGATTCTACCAGCCTTTTTAATAGTAAATGCAATCAAACACAGCATCTTAGAATAAGGCTTTCATTTCTTTTGCATAAAAAGAGCCTTAAGATTTTCAAAGCTAGGGCGCCTGGGTGGCTCAGTCGGTTAAGCGTCTGCCTTCGGCTCAGGTCATGATCTCGGGGTCTTGGGACCGAGCCCCACATCGGGCTCCCTGCTCAGCGGGGAGTCAGCTTCTCCCTCTCCTTCTGCCCCTCCCCCTGCTCGTGCTCTCTCTTGTGCGTGCTCGCATGCTCTCTCTCTCAAATAAATAAATAACATCTTATAAAAGAAAAAAAAAAAAGATTTCCAAAGATAGTTCTGATCCTGTGACTAAAATGGGTTGTGTTTGGGATTCCATGACTGGTTCAGTCACTACAGACATGCAACTCTCGATCTCGGACTCATCCCACATTGTGGGTAGAGATTACTTAAAAAAAAAAAAAAGAGGGCGCCTGGGTGGCTCAGTTGGTTAAGCGACTGCCTTCGGCTCAGGTCATGATCCTGGAGTCCCGGGATCGAGTCCCGCATTGGGCTCCCTGCTCAGCTGGGGGTCTGCTTCTCCCTCTGACCCTCTTCCCTCTCGTGCTCTCTGTCTCTCATTCTCGCTCTCAAATAAATAAATAAAATCTTAAAAAAAAAAAAAAAAAGAAAAAGTAAGATGTAGTGAAAATGCCTTAAAATGTTGGTAAAGGTACGAATTTTCAGTTACGAGATGAGTAAGTTCTAGGAACTGGATGGGCAGCATGATGCCTACACTTAACGATACTTGCATTGTGTGTTTGTGTTTGGCCAGGAGCCTACACACACACACACACACTAACTGCATGAGGTCTTGGGTGTATTAACTCACTTGATGGTGGTAATCATTTCACAATGTGTATATATATATGTGTGTGTGTGTCAAATCATCACGCCATGTACCTTAAACATTCACACCTTTACTTGTCAATTCTACCTCAGTAAAGCCGGGAGAAATGTTTGAATGAGGAATTTGGAGGGGGGACGTGGGAAGCGAGCAGACATGGAACAGGTGGGGGTGAACAAGGGTCGGAAATCTCTTCAAATGAAGTAATTTGAATTTATTCCTGTCTGTGGCAGGAAGAAGAAAGTTCTAGAAAGAGCTCATGAAAACCTGGGATACGATGCGCTTCGGTGTTTTCAACACAAAACCCTTCTCGCTCGTAGGTGGGCACGCAGTCTGCTGCAAGACGCGGCGGGTTCCCGTGACCGCTGGCTACTCCCGGAGCCGTGCTCTGGGTGGGGGGCAAGGGGCTCCTCCCCGGGGGTGTCCACGGTCCCCCGCCCGAAGCTACAGCGTTTGGGCTCCCTGCTGTTAGGATCAAATGCTTTTCAGACACCGGGAACATGGTCAGCGCCTCTGCTTTCTGTGCTTCTTGCAAGTCCTGTTATCATTTGCTCTTTACAATCCTGGACACAGTAATGAGGTTTTAAATCCTTCAAACGTGCTCTAAAAGTCAGTTACCAGCTCTGTTATTGTGACCTTTTCAGCACCCCATGATTTACGTGGTTGGCCATTTGTCTTCCTCCTTTTTAAATAACAGCAATCGAAGGAAGGGATGGGAGAGTCAAGGGGGTGTTTTGGTGGGGACGCGGAAGGTTTACAAATGCTCTTCCACGGTACCCGACAGCCTTCGGCATTTCCAAGGCCCAGTGAGGTTTTATTGGGCTGTAGGCTGTTCCCTGGAAACCTGTGTAGCTACAAATCTAGGAGGACATCACCTCCCGCGCTGTCACCTACCACCTACCAGTGACCTTGGTGGTTGTCACCGGATACCCCCTTTCTCTAGGGAGGAATGGCGTTCTCCCTCCGACAGCCTTTGACAATAAATATACTTAGGAACTGCTGAATGTCCAAGTCATTGGGTTTTTAAATTTTTATTTATTTTTTATTTATTTATTTAAAAGATTTTATTTATTTATTTGAGAGAGAGAGAGAGAGACAGAGCACATGAGAGCAGGGAGGGTTGGAAGGAGAAGCAGGCTCCCCGCGGAGCAGGGAGCCCGATGCAGGACTCGATCCCAGGACTCCAGGATCATGACCTGAGCCGAAGGCAGTCGCTTTAACCAACTGAGCCACCCAGGTGCCCCTAAAGATTTTATTTATTTGAGAGAGAGCGTGAGAGAGCGGCAGAGGGAGAGGAAGAAGCAGGCTTCCCGCCGAGCAGGGAGCCCGATGCGGGGCTCAATCCCAGGACCCTGGGATCATGACCTGAGCTGAAGGTAGATGCTTGAGCGACTGAGCCACCCAGGTGTCCCCCCAAATCATTGTTTTTTTTTTTAAGCCCACTTTGTTGAAGTACAATGAACATACAGAAAGGTGTACATATGGAATGTATACAGCTGGATGAGTTTGCAGAGAGGAATGTACCCTGAAACCATCACCCCAATCTATACCATAAACATGGCCATCACGCCCAAGAGCTTCCTCCATACCCTTTATTTGTAATTGCCATTAGCCTTTGTTGTGATAAGAGCACTTAAGAAATTCTAGAGCCTCCTGATTTAGAAACTAATAATCTCAGGGGCTGTGCAGGACGCAGCTTAACCAACAAGGCCCTTCTGATCTTCACATGAATTCTTTTGTTTGGGGGGAATTTCTTCAACGTCATTGTTTATCTCTAATAGAAATTGGATCACTTTGAAATCTCAAGAATCTTCAGACCATTTCGGGAGATTTTAGTACCAGCTAGCATAGATTGTAGTACTTGAAGGACTCCTGCAATTATAGTAATTTACTGTCTGATCTTATTCTCCAGTTCTTCCACACCTCTTTATCCTTAACGCCTGAAGGAGGAGGGCCGCACATTAACCTTCTCTGGTGCCTCGTCCGCTGTCCCAGGTCCAGGTGGACGAGTATTGAGCAGAGGTCGCAAAACCTGAGGCCAACAAGAGAGGCACGCAGCACAAGTAGGTGAACGGATCGTTTTGCATTATTTTGTTTGCATGTTAAACCCTTAGACGTATTACTGACTTCCTAGAGCACGGTGTTGGCCCTGCTTTTTTCCTTCTAAATCCCATCCCTGCAGGCTACCTGCAATTTCCCTACCCGTGAGGGGGCATGAACACAGAGCAAGCAGGACGATAAAGAGCTGACAGTCCGCTCAGGGGTGAAGCTCTGTTAGGGCCCAGGGGCCTGAGTGTTGAAACAGAGACACTCGCTCAGTTCCAGCCAGCTGGGCGCCATGCAGAGCTGTTGATTTCGTTTCCCTTTATTCTGTCTTTTTTTTTTTTTTAAGATTTTATTTATTTAAGAGAGAGAGAGCATGAGAAGGGGGAGGGTCAGAGGGAGAAGCAGACTCCCTGCCGAGCAGGGAGCCTGATGCGGGACTCGATCCCGGGTCTCCAGGATCATGACCTGAGCCGAAGACAGTCGCTTAACCAACTGAGCCACCCAGGCGCCCTATTCTGTCTTTCTCAAGAGACGGCTAGCATTTTGAATTTTTAAGTGAAAGCTGCCCATTGAAAAATATTGGCTCAAATGCTTTTGAACTGCCCAGCATACACAAATCAAAATATCAGGCAAAATAAATCCGTAAACCCACACGTTGACCACTTCTGGGGCACACACGTGACCGGAGCTAAAAGCACTCAATATCTATGTATTTGCTCTTAGGGAAGCATGTGCATGCAGAGCATTTCATTTTGAAAAGATTTCCAGTAACTTCTTAACGTTTACAGGGTATCAGGGATAATGCATTAAGTATATAGTTAGTGTATTCATCTGACATAGAGAAGACGTATACGATAGACAATATATATTTACGTCCATGTTTAAGGCATATATATGCACATTTGTATATGTAATACACTCGACTGTATGTTGTTTCAACATGGAATTTGGGTCAGGCCTGGTTTTCAGGAATACATACTGATTGAGCAGTATTGTGAGGTCCGCTGAGAATCTCCAATGAAAAGGGTATGACCGGCTAGCAGTCAAAGGCGATCCCGGACCCTTTGCCGACCTTTTCCCTCCGTGCCTGACTCACCCCTGCCTCCCGTGTTTGCCCCGGTTGTTTTCCATCTCCTCCACCAGAACTCAAGCCCCAGGAGGGCGGGAGGGTTTCTCTCTATGGTTCTGTGTAGAATCTGTCACAATAGAACAGCTCACTGAAACATTGCCGAGTCACCGAGGGAAAAGGGGAGCTGCATTTTTGGGGAAGGTTGGCTGGAGAGTCAGGGAAGGATCATCAGCACTCTCTTGTATTTGACCGCACATCGCCTTGGTCTGTTTGGTTCCTGGGGTCTGTTCGCAGCAGCAAGGACCGCTTTCTGTGCGTTTCTGCAGGTGCCTGCCCCGGGGCGCTTGGCAGACGTGGGGCAGTGGGGGGTGGGGGGGTCTGTGGTCCCCAAGCGCCTTTCCCGGCTTGCCTTTCCTGGGGGGCCCCTGCATCTAGGCACGGACACCAGAGTAACCCTGCCAGGGACACCGGAGAGGACATGGTCTGCTCCACTCCCCGGCCAAGGCTTTGAAAGGCGCTCTGCTCCCTCCACCCCTGTATTCCACTGTCTCAGGCCACTCCAGCTGCCACAACAAAACACCACAGACCTGCCCGCTTACACCACAGACGTTTATTCCTCAGTCTGGAGGCTGCAAGTCCAGATGGAGATTCAGCCAATTCCGTTTCAAGCTAGAGCTCTCTTCTTGGCTTGCAGACACCTGCCTGCTCTCCGTGTCTTCACATGGCGGGGGGGAGAGAGAGAGAGAGAGAGAGAGAGAGTGCTCTTGTGTCTCTTCCTACAAGGATGCTGATCCCGTTGGACCAACGTTCCACCCTCATGACCTCATTTAACCTCAATTCACTCCTTCCAGGGCAGTCACCTTGGGCGTGGTGGCTCAAACATAGGAACTTTGGGGGGCGGTTCAGTCCAGAGCAGACCTCTTCTCTGCGGCCCCAACAGAACTGGGGACCCAAGGAGGGGGTGCCTGTCAGAGAGAAGACTGGGGATCTGAGGCCCCGGGGCCCAGACTGCTGTGGGAGGCAGGCGGCCCTCGAGAGCCCCCAGGGAAGCAGCATCCACAGAGGGTATCAGGGGTCTGTGCTTGGGGTTCCGACAGGTCTGACTCCGTCGCTTGCACAGAGAGGGAAGCCTCAGAGGGCACGAAGATCATGGCCTCAGAGGCAGACGCGGCCGATGCCTGCAAGTTTCATGGGAGGAAGTGACTTGATTTCCCTGAGCCTTGATGATCTCGTCTAACACGTGAATAATAACAGTGCCCGCCCCATAGGAGGGCTGAAAGGCTAAGTGAAATAATGCCCAAAAAGCAACCAGGGGCTTAAAAGGTTATCATTCCTTCTGCTCTTTCCTTTTTTTTTTTTTTTTTTTTGAGAGAGGGAGGGAGGTGGGGTAGAGGGACAGAGAGAATCCCAAGCAGACTCCCCACCCAGCGCAGAGCCCGACACAGGGGCTCAATCTCACGACCCCGAGATCATGACCGGAGCCGAAATTAAGAGTTGGACGTTTAACCGACTGAGCCACCCAGGTGCCCCACTATTACTCTTTCTTAGATACCCAACCTGTAAATATGAACCAATATTTATTACAGTGTTAGGATTTAAAGTGTGGGCTATTGAGTCATACTGGTCGCATAGAGCCCTGTGACCTGGGACAAGTTACTTAACCTCCCTGTTCCTCAGCTTCCCCCATCTACAAAATTGGGGAGGGTAACTCCACTAGGAGTAGTTCTGAAATGTTAATGTGATAATGTGAATCACATACTTAGAGCAATGCCTGGCAGATGGGAGGCACGTGATAAATGTTGCCCATTTTTACTGCATCAGTTGAGACGGTGTATTTTACTGTATTGGTTAAAATCATGCTGTAGGAAATAGAACCCAGGGGGCACCATGGTTCTGACACAGAAGCAGTGACTCTTCCCACACAGTGGCTCTGGACTGTGGGCAATTCTCCTGCATGTAGGGACCTAAGCCCGGGCTGGGCCATTTCTGGAGAATCTCAGCATGGCCTGCAGGCAGAAAGGGGAGAACATGAAGGACGCAAAGCACCCTTTCCTTTTTTCTCTAAGATTTAATTAATTAATTTATTTATTTTAGAGAGAGAGAGGGTGAGAGAGAGTGCACGAGCAGGGGAGGAAGAGAGAGAATCTCAAGCAGACTCCGCACTGAGCCTGACGCGGGGCTTGATCCCATGACCCCGAGATCGTGACCTGAGCCGAAATCAAGAGTCGGATGCTCAACTGACTGAGCCACCTAGGTGCCCCAGAAGGAGACAAAGCACTTTTCAAATGGCCCGTAACATGTTCTCTCACACGTCCATGCCCATGTGGGGGGTGGTGGGGCTGAAACCAAGGCCGGTGTGTGCTTCCCATTGGCTGCTGGACACTGTAAGAGAGGAGGGATTCTGGTGGAGGGCTGGCTGTCTCCCTCCTGATCCCCTTTATGAGCATCTGCAATTCCAAGACGTGGTCTTTGTTGGGAAAAAAAAAATGTTCCCCCTTGTGTTGGGTCCCCAGGAGCTGACACCTCTCTGGGGTCTCTGGAGGTTCTGTGGGCTGTGGGAAGTACACAGCGACCCAACTCTCTAATGATCGGTTAGGATACGTTAAATTGTCATGAATGACCTCAGGCACTTGGGTCACACTGCCCTTCAATTTCTGCTCAGACCATTGGGTGTCCTGAGCCCACATTCTCCTCCCACAGAGACAGGAAGCCAAAAGCAACCTTGTCCAGCCAGGGTACAGCTGTTTTCCTTGGGGCGAGGTGTGTCAGCCGGTGTTACTGCAAAAAACTTCAGGGTCTGGGGGAAAAGATAAGATAAAACACAAATTACAGGGTGCTAGATATTCATAGCACTTGGAATTATTCAGCAACTTTGCCTAAGAGAAGTACATTAATAACGCACCTCAGAAAATATTTTTATTACTCGAATTGAGGCGACATTTTTTCCTTGAAGAGAAATCTTTCAAGATGGTATTAGATTAATACTCTCCACCTGCAGTAAGAAGAGAACCCTCTTCATTTGGTCTGATCCTAAGGAGTTTAGGAAAGTATGTATTTTGCACCCCGACCCTGCAATGCTTAAGGATGTGATCGGTGGTCTGAAGGAGGGATGATTAAAAACATGAGTTTCCTTAGGACCTAATTTAAAAGTTTTGGCTCAAAATAAAATTTAAAAAATACAAGGCAAAATCTCTTTTTTACCCCATTTATCCCCATCCCACGCCCTCGCACCTGAAAGGAAACCGTTTCTATTAATTTATATGTAGTCCTCTTGTTTGCTTGTGCAAATAAAGGAAAATACTTATTCTTATATCCCCAACCCCTGGTTCTTATGCAAGATGTAGCATGCCTCACACTTTCCTGCAGTTTGCTTATTTCACTTAATAACGTATCCTGGGGCCTTTTCCATGTCTGTATAGAGAGTGGCCTCGTTCTCTGTCACAGCTCCTTGTGTCCCGGCGGGGGGAGATCTGTCCCAGACATGGCTCTTGGGTTTTTAATACCGTATGTCCATCAAGCCCGCTGGCTGCATTCGAGGCTCCAGGCAGGATGTGGCCTGCTACCCATCCAAGAGCTCACCATTTACAAGCCCTCCTAACTCGACACTTCCAACAGCTGGAAAGGTGAGCACTGACGCCCACCTGCACAGCTGTGAGGGAGGTTACATGGCCCGTAACACCAACACAGCCTCCGTGTCCCCCACAGTCATTCCTGTGACCTGGGGTCTCAGGTGCACCACGGGAGGGCTTCCTGCACCTGGCGCTCCCTTGGACATCTACCTGCCGCCCCACGCCCTTGAACTTGACTTGTCACTTGCCTTGAGAGCTCCAACTCTCCTGAACTGCATTTTGGTGTGGAGTCCAAGATGCCCATTGTAACAGAGGGGTGGATGTGAAGCCCCCTAATCTATGAGCTGCTCCCCACCCCTTGACATTCAAGTATTCTTCAAGAACAGGAAAGAGAAGTCAACTGACTTTTTTTTTTTTTTTAATTAAGAAACAGTATGAACAACTAGAAGAACAAGGTCCAGGCCTGGGCGCACCCCGGTGGGAATGGAGGGGTCGCCACCAAAGCCCGTGTGAGCACAGGGGAAGGAAACTGTGTGGCAGGTGTTTCATGCAGGGGACGGGAGGTCATAGAGTCCCTGAGCCCATGAGACACGTGCCCCGGGACCTGGCACTGTGGGTTGGGGGGTGAGGAGGGTAGAGAGACCCCTCCCATGATGCCCCGATGCCTGATGTCCAGGTGTGGGACGCTTTCCAGAGGGAGGCCTGTGGCCACTCCATACTCTCCAGCCAGAAGTCAAAGAGATGGTTGAAAGTGATGGAGTTGGAAAGAATAAACCCAGGGGGGTCCCAAGCGGATGCGGAGTGCCCACTGGATGCAGGTGCCCGGATGCAGGGGAAATGACTTACAGGGGCCACCTGGAATTAAACCAGCGCATCCCCGGGTGGGGCCGCCCTTTCCTCTTTGGTTTTCTCCCTCCACTTCCTCACCCTCCTGGAACGCAGAGATGGGGCCCTGACCTGGGATGAAGGGGGATAGGGCTCACTCTTTGTGCGGAAGGGCTAGTTTGTCGGTCATAATTACAACAGCGGCCTTCTTCTGTACTTCTCTGCACTTTGTAAGGAAGACTTCGCCCACTCACTTACTGGATCCTGACGTCATGCACGTGAGAGATGCTAGGGACAGACATTGTTACCTTTTACAAGGTACAGAAAAGGGATTGTTTCAGAGGGGGAGCTGTCTTGCTCAGGACTCAGAGCAAGTCAATGATGGAAACACGCATCCAAACGGGTCTTCAGTCTTCCAATCTTTTGTCCCACCAACGAGACCAAGGTTTCTGTCTGCATTGCCTCCCCCTGAAAAGACTTAAAATTTTTAATGGAACCTCCATGGCCTCATCCCTTAAATAGTCTAATTTAACAAACATTTGGTATGAGGTGGGGTCCTGGAAATGATGAAGTTTTAGAGAATTCCCCTGGTAATGATAAGGTTAGGAAATCACTGGATTGTCTTCAATTTGTCATGTAGCTAAGTTTCATATAGAGAAGTTTCCCTGCTCAACCCCAGAATGATGGTGCCCTGGCTAGCCTTGTCCCTGATAGCACTTAGAAGAGAAAGGGGTCGCATTTTTGTGATTTATCTCTGTGTTGCTTCTCCCGTGATTGTCAGGCTTGGGCTCTGAGTCACAGAGTCTGTATCTTTCCTTTCTGTTTCATGACTTTCATCTCTTCCTTCATTCAGCAATAAATATTTTATCTGCAGCTCAGAGCAAACCACTGTGGCGTGCCCCAGTAGGGATAAACCAATGAATAAGTTATGCTTCCTTTACTCAAAGGATACGTGCATTGTATCTGTTTCTTCTAGAAGAGAAACCGATGGTTGATAATAGCCTCAGCAGTGTAGAAAATACCGATTTATATTCCAATACACTCTTAACCCTGGAGGTGAGCTTGCGGAAGGCCCTGCCCATCCTTGCATCTGAGGCAGGCTCTGGAGAGTTTGTCCACAGGCGCGGAGGTCAGCAGGCTGGGGAGTGCGAGCGAGGAGAGGGTGTGGAGCCAGAGGGACGTGGGCACGTGGCAGAGGGGACACCGAGGCCGCGCGGGCACTCAGTAGCCGGTATGTTCTCTGTCAGTGAAAGTGTTGTACCAGTAAAAGATGGTTCTGTCTGGGAAGAAAGAGTGAGCTGGACAGAGAGGCGGGGGATGGGCTTGGAATAAACCCAGGAGGTGTGCCCTTCCTCCTGCCTCTCCTCTGTCACCGGCGAACGTTGCTGCACATCTCGAGAAAACAGCGGACGGATCTAGAAGTACAGTCCCACCCTGCAGAAGGTGAAGGCGCTGGGCAGAGCAGGGAAGGGATCAGGGCAGAGCCAGGGGCATTGTTCATGGAGGGCAGGGCACAGATCCCGATATGCATATATACCCCTATGTAACGATGAGGGCATTGCACCAGCTGGGAGCTCCGGCCTCACAGAGCCGCAGCGTCAGGCAAAGGAGGAACAAGGTGTTGGTGGGACGCGCGATTCAGTGTCCCAGGCTGTCCCATTCAGAGCTGTACTCACGCATTCCCTTTGCCCAGACACCTCCTCGGGCAGACTGGCACCCTTTGCTATAACCTAAACTTCACTGCGGGACATCAACTCAGGGAGGACTGGTGCCCCACGCCGGGAGGGTTGCTCGGGTCGGACACTGCGTTTCTAAGTCTGTGGGTCCTGCCATTGCCGTAAAGCAATTTACAGCAACCACAATTCACGTCTATAACATCGGTTCTACAACCAGAGCATCAGAGAACCTATAAAAGGGAGGAGCATTGTCAACACGTTAGGAGTAAGAGAAAAAAACCCTCCCCAAACACCGTCACAAGTAAGTGTTTTCTTTTCCTTAGTTTTGGAAATCACCACCTGCTCAGGAAATCAAGTGTCTTAAAGCAGTGAATTCCCCAGTACGGGGGTGGGGTGGGGGAGCATATCGGATTTTCAAGGCGGGGGGAAAAACCGGGATGAAGGGCAGAATAGGGTCTTCCGTGGTGCAGCTACAACATGAATTAAATGGGCGAGGCTCTATGTTGAAGAACGTCTTCTGACTCCTTATTTGGATGGTGCTGGCTGAGAAGGCGGGCGGGCTGCTCATCCCTCAGCTTGGTGGCTGCTTGGAGTATGAAAGGAGAGAGCGAGGAGTCTGGCTGCTGAGGCCCTAGCGACGGGCTACCTGCCTCCATACAGGGGGCCCTGTTGCCTTTTGGGGGTGGTGCGTGAAGTGAGAAGGTAGGAGGTGAGAACAGCTGTGATAAAGGCTGGGGATCCCCCCGAACCAGTGCCCCTTTCTGTATGTGCTCTCTGTGTAAACTTAATCACCCCAATAATCTCAGGCGATAAGTGTTGTATTAGCCCCGTTTTACAGATGGGGGTCTGGGGCAGTTAGCTGAAATATTCTGCCCAAGAGCCTCAGTTGAAAGGTATAAAGATGGGATGAGAAGTTGGGCAGTCTGGCATCAAACCATTTTGTCCCCTGGTAACAGACCTTTGCAGGGAAATCAGTACATATTCCTGAGCTCCTGGCTCTATGTGGATTTCTCTCACTGTTCCTCGTTCTGATGTTTCTCTGCCCACAGATTTGCCCCTGGCCTTGGTTCCCAAACACATATGGAAAGTATCATGGGCATTTACCCCAAACTCTTACTCAGCATATTCGAGGGGGAGCGGTCAGGGAACTTGCAGCCCTTCTCAGAAGACGGGGTCCCCCACTGAGACTTACTCACAATTAAACTGGGGGGCATGCCCAGTGCCTCCCAAGAGGTTCTGCTCCTCATCGACTTAACACAGTTTAGGAAAACTCATCTGAACTAGTTCACACTTTGACAGCAACTCAAGGAAATCCAGCCCAAACCAGCAGTCGGGGGTCGGGGGGATTGGTACTATTTCATTTAAGTGCACTAGAAACAGGGCTTCTTACCCAGTCTGTCCTGGGTCCTTCTTTCTCTTTCTCGCTCTTGTATGCCTACCTCAGGTCCACATGTGGGTGCCAGGCCCACGGCTGCTAGACCGTGCCCGGAGAATTGGATTTTCCCCACTTTTGTCGAAGCAGGTGTTTGTGATACTAGGAAATGCAATCTCACCTCCTTGAACAAGCGTAACTAATAGGCTCCAGATTGCTTTAATAATTGTCAATGCTAACATTTCTCACCATTTTTAAGACTTAAGCAAATTATTAGAAAAGGAGGCCGGGGCTGCCGTCTATTCCAAGCTCGCCTGTCTCCACTGAGAGGCATCTCTGCCAGGTGCTTCCAGCCAGCACACGCATTGTTCTATCAGGTGCCGACATGGGGGGCTCCTTCCTGGCCTTTCGCGATCTTTTTTTAAATAGAAAGGTAGAAATGTTCAGACTTTTCGTAGAGCTCTGTTTGATTTACATACATCATTTGTTTGGTGGAATCTACCATAAAATGTGCCCATTTTGATTTCGTTTGCTCCATTTTTTTACGCTCCAGTGTTTAGAGGAAGTATCCACCAAGCTTATCTTCAATCTGACTTGCCTTCTTTTCCTCTTTAAAGTCTCTTATCATTGGACGACGGTATTTTGAAAAATTCATCCTTATATTATAAACACAATTGTCCATCATATCAGAACAGAATCGATGTTCTTTTTTTTTTTTAAAGATTTTATTATTTTTAGGTAATCTCTACACCCAATGTGGGGCTCAAACTCATGACCCCAAGATCAAGAGTCACAGGCTCACCCGACTGAGTCAGCCAGTCTCCCCCAGAATCGATGATCTGAGAAAAGAATACATAGTTGCCCGGGGCTAAATACACAGATTTCACGAGGTGTAACCAGATTCTGTCTAAAATCTGTCCCTGTGTCAAACCCAGAAGCACATACAGTTCTTTAAACACATCAATGCAACTTTAAGTTCAAGAGGGATGTCATTTTCAATGTCTCTTATTGAAATTCTAAAATTAATGCAAAACAGACTGAACAGGAAAACTCAGAAACATGTACAGATTCTTAGAAACATTCTGCTGGCTTGTCAGTTCCTAGTGTCCTCATTTATAATTAACTGGTATGATTTTCATGCCGTCCCAAGATGCTTGTAGAGTGATGGCAAATTAATCACATCCAGTTGAACTCCCATGTGTAAACAGAAGATTGCTTTCTAGGGACTCTGGTTCTAACATCTCAGTGGGGCTTTTTAAACCACTAATTAATCTAACTGGTGATTGTTAATGAGGATCATTTTTTAGCAACTTTTTTTTTTTTTTTTGCATGGGAGAAGGATGCGAACCCCCGGCAGGCTAATTTTTGTCCTCTGACAGTTGGAAAATTATGGGGAAAGAGCAAAGCATACTCACTGGAGAAGAATAAAATTCCAATTAAACTGGCTGAATTTATGCAATCACTTTATAATCAATAGATGTTATTATCCAAACAAAATTTGAAAATTACCATTGATGTGCATGAAAGAGATATTGCCTAGGAAATAAATTCTGATCAAAGTTGTCAATATACCAGGGGGGAAAAAAAAGAATAATGGTTCTATTTCCCTGCATTTGGCAATCCATCTGTAAAACGATCACAGTCGTTACTCTGGAAAAAATAAAATCTCACAGCGTGTGCACGGAGGGATAAAAGCGGGGGGGGTGGGTATCAAAATGGACAAAACTCTTTGTTTCTAAAGCCAAGGAGCAGCTGTGGGGAGAAGACAGAGGACAGAAACTCAAAGTGCCAGAGAACAAGAAATGTGAAGACCTGTGCAAAATGTTTAAATAAAAGTATTTGTGAAAGGATAGTGTAAATAATTCTAAGCAAAATAAGGATTCCAGATGAGGAGTATGGTACAAAACGTCTATTGCTTAAGATGGGCTTAGCTGTTGGAACAGTATTGGCCTGGGGTGGCTTACTGGGGGCTCTGTGGAGTCCTTGTCATCTCTGAGCAGAAGGATGCTAAGGAGCAGGATTTGGCCAGAGCATGATGATGTCATTGGAGTCAGTGATGTGACCCCACGTGGCTGGTGACTGAGTTATTCAGAGGAGCTCATCGCCCACTTATCATAGATTTTCACGGGTGGGAACACTGCAAACCAGCCTGAGTTTTATCACACTGACAGGCAAGGAGCTCTTTTTTCTCTTGTTCATGGATCGTCATCTGTTTTGGAACCAGGTACAATCACAGGTGACGTGGTCCCGAACCCTGGACGTCCACGTTCAGTGGGCTCGGCCAGTGTTCCAACCACCAAGGAAGTGGACACTGATCAAGCCAAAGCACTTGCAAAGTGATTAGAACTGATCACCCAGGCAGGGTCTGTCCCCCTGCGGGACACTTGGGAACATCTGGAAAAATCTTAGATGGTCAGGACCGGCATGGGAGCAAAGGGGGGCTGACTGTTGGCACCTAGATTCCAGGAATATGGCTAGACGTTCTACCACGTGCAGGCCAGCCTCTCTCGGTGCCCTGCCCCCCTCCCAACAAAAACTAAAAAACTAAAAAAATAAATACATTAAAATATAGTTTTCTGGCCCCAAATGTCAATCGTGTGCGGTTGAGAAACCCTGGTGCAAAGAGTGATCCAGGAGACCTGAGTGCTTTTCCAAAACCGAGTGGTAGCCCTTAGCCAACCAGGATGGGCCCCAATATACGTGCTTATTGAAATAGGGTTTTGTCACCTGCTCTTTTCAGAAGTTGGCTTCAGTGTCTCTGCAGGCAGGGCATTGGGACCTGGAAAGACATCCTTGGACTCCGTTTCCATGACCAAACCGCCTCAGCCAAGCAGGGGCTGAGTCAGGGTGGGCCTGGCAGCCTCCCCAAGAGTGGAGACCGCTGGGGAGGGACACGTGGCCCATGCCTTGCACTAGTGAGTGCCGAGTGTGATCCAGGCAGCGCACAGACATGCACCCCCAGGGCTCCCCGATGTGAGGCCCAGTGTGCCAGTGTGCCCAAGAGCCTGCCCCTGCTGCCCACACGGAGGCTTCTGGAGGGGACCTTGTGGACCAGAGCTGCCAGGAGCCGCACAGCCCCAGAGCCCCCACCACACTTACTGCGAGAACTCCATCCATTCCCTGGGGGAAGAAATGAACGGCAGGGCTGGAGAGCAAATGAAAAGTTGGTGGGAAATGAGGGTGAGGGTGACGTTGAACTGGTCTCCAATTCAGCGTGGAAAACAATCAGTCAAACGGAAAGCCATTAGATGCTGATCTGCTCTAATTGTTCCATGTAATTTAATTAGGCACCAGAGCTGGATCCGTATCCTATTCTTCTTCCCCAACAAGTCCATTGACAAAAAACAGGTGCTATATCTGGTAAATAGAGCGGGGAGAGAAGGAACATAATATAGTCCCTGCCTGCAGCTCTCTGGGGGTCAGAGCTCCTTTTCCCTGAACTAATCCATGGCCAGATTATTGATTGGAAAATGTGTAGGTCCAGTCCCTGTCTGTTCTACTGGGCGGAATGGCCAGGACGAAGGCAGAAGCAGATGCTACTCTTCCTAGCTTGAGAGGACAGCAAGACTGCGACCTTGTGAGGACACAAGGTGGGAGGTCCGGATTCCACCAGAAGACCAGGCAACCCAAAAGGTGGGAGTGGACCAGCTCAGATCCTGTAGAAAGAGATGCTTTGGAAATATATTCAAAATATTCGGATGGAGGAGCTACAGCCGTACAAAGTACCAGATTTTAAACTCGTCACTACACAAAATTTGAGAAGAGACAGAAATGAAAAACACTAGATTTTTTTTTTTCCGGGAATGAATAGCATCTTTAGCCATCCACAAAAATGTGAAAGGCATCTTTGCATTTTATGTGCAGAGCAACAAACATATGTGGGTAAATTCATCTGGAATCGACTCCTAATCGAGACAGTTTTTTCCCCCTCCCCTCAAATAATAATTCTACTCATGATTCTCTCTGTAGATGCAGCATACCTGATTCTTAAACTAAGCAGACCTACTTCTATAAAATCAGCCTTAGATCATGTAGTCCACATTGTCTTTTCGACAAAAGAGCAGTATTTTAAATGGACGGTGGGAAGTTATGCTAAGATACGGATTGTAGCGTGTCCCGTGTGCAGTGCAGGCGATACACTGGAACACTGCAAGGCACGTTGCGATAGGAGCATCTTTAAATCAAAGTGTGCACTGATAGGGCAGGCTTCAGGCTGCCTCGGTGGCTGGAGGCATTTACGGAGTTTGAGAGACAGCAGCTGAGACCTGCAAGACTCTCACCCTGCAGCAAGACAAAACGTCACCTTATAGTCCTGCCCCTCTTACTCTCTTTTAGCTACACCGACCTTCTTTAGTTTCTGTTTTCGGTGCTTTATTTTGGAACGTGCCAAAACTTAGCATCTTTTTATTTGCCTAGAGTGACTTCTCCCTGATCTTTGCAGAGTTGGTTCCACATGGTCCTTCAGTTCTTAACTCAAAGGCCATGGGGTCCTCAGGCCTTCCCAGGTGGCCCCACCAGATACCGCTGGCCCCAGTGTCCTAGTATCTGGCTTTATTTTCTTCTCGTCATGCGACACTTGCTGAGATGATCTTGTTAATTTTAAAATAAATAAAATAAAAAGATAAAATAGAACAGGTAACATTTATATATGATAATACAGATCAGATATCAATTATAGTTACACTTAAATAGCATATACTACTTATATACTCTATATTATATTTGCAAACATTAAATATGTTCTTATACCATGTTTATTATTATATATTAACACATATCTATTACATATACATCCCATAGCTCCCAATGAGTGAGTAAATGTGGCCACTAAGCACCATTGGTTGTTAAGATTAATAAGCAAGTAAAGCGACACCTTGAATATTGCTAAACACTAACTATAATTATTCCAAATACCCAAGTCTTACCCAACTGCCAATTTTCAGGGAATTATAAAAAAGGAGAAAAGGCAACTGCAGGTGTGGGAAATACCACAGGTCACGGAGCTCTGATTCTTCAACAGATAAATTTAAGGAAATTTGAGGGATGGAGGATAATCCTATAGATTAAAAGAGATTTGAAGGAGATCTAATTTTTTAAAAGTAGGCAAGACTAAACTGCCTTGAATAGGGGTGCATAGTGAGTGATAAAACAATAAAAGAAAAGGCGCTGTCTTTTCCAGCTGTGGGTGGGCCCTTGATCACACACCTACTTCCTTCCAAGAAACCGAGTGGGAGTTAGAGCTCAAAGCATCCTTCCATCTCACACTCAGCTCTGCTGGACCAGAATCTGAAGAGGAGACAGTGACAGGGGGTCTGTGTCTTGATGCCTTTGACTGCAGCCAGTGGACCACAGCCGATGCCCACCATATTCCTTTCCACTGGGAGGTCCTCCCTGTTTTGGGATAGAGACAGTTGTCCTGGAGCCACCCCAAGCCCAGACTGATTTTAGGAGGGGTAGACCTGGAGAGGGCACACATAGTTAGATCTGGGGACTTCTGCCCATGTTGTTCTGTTACTGATGACAACCTTTGATAAAGAAATAAATGTTCTTAATTAATAAATTATCCTCTATCTAATCTAACAAAATCAAAGGCTATTGAAAGAATGACCCCAAAATATCCACATCTGTGTCTGCATCTATATCTATAAATCATCTATATATCTCTCTATACATATCATTTATATCTATATCTGTATATCTATATCTAAAAACTTATTTACTGATATATATGTATATGTGTGTGTGTATATTTCAAGGTGGTTTTATTCATAACCCCAGTCTATTCACAATTGGGCAAGTGCACAACCAGGAAATATTATTGTGTCTCTCAAAAAGGTGGCCATGGGCCCAACTCACACTTTGTTTGGGTTGTGCTTTGTTTGAGCATCAGAGCAAGAGCAAGAACCCTGAACTGACATCAATGGACAGTGTTTATATGTATAAAATGGGTCAAGACATGGCAGGCTGACAGAAGATGGGAGGCAGAATAGAAGCTTTGTTTTTGAGATTGCTTGTAGGGAATCAATTCTTGGGGCAGCCCCCACACATCCAGCTTCGCATGGAGGCTGCAGCCCCCTTATTTATCATCAGCCTTTAGGGGAGATGTGCTCTTAGAAAATGCAACTGATAGTCAAAGGAAAGAACAAAACACCATATTAATGTCTTCTCTGGAGGCAGCAGAGGGAGGGGAAGGGAGGCCAGCTCAGTCACTGGGGTGAGAGTTGAGTTTCTGTATTAGATGCTCATTAATTTAGTCGCTCCTTCCTTCTTACAACAACCACATATTGAGTCCCTACCATGTGATGGTCATTTTCCCAGGAATCAGGACGTGTTGTGAAACCATTACATAAAGATCCTTTTCTTGGGAGTTTATATAGTTACGTGTGTCCACATATGTGGGGGAGAAAAACCATTTGAACAATTAACAAGTAAATGTTTAAGGTTAGGTGTGGCTAAGTATGGAGGAAAACCAAAGAGCAGACAGAACATGGAAAGTGCCTAGCTGTGGAGAAACATCAGGAAAGCCTCACTGATAAGCTGACATGTGAGGATGGACCTCGAAGAAGTGAACTGATAAGCCATGGGATGTCTGGAGGAAAAGAGTGCTCTGGAGAGAAGGAAGAAAGTTTTCAGAGGTCGTAAGTGGGGAGCATGACTGCTGTATTAACAGAACAAGAAATCCATGTGATCCCAAAAGGGTGGGTTGCGGGAGATGCAACCCGTGGGAGGTTGGATGACGGTGGTAGCAACCTGGCATTGACAGTCATACATGCGACCTTCCAACCATGTGTTCTTGCTGCCTTACAGCACGCAGAACATCTCACGTGTTCCTGCATAAAAACAGAGTGCCTGGAATTAGAACCTTACAATGTTTCTCCTCAGGAAAGAGTGGATGGTTATTGTGACTATATCAGGAATGCAACACAAAATTTTTTTTTTACCAAAATAGTGGGCAATCAAAAATATTTGGATACTCTATCAGTATTATTATTCTGGGGCGCCTGGGTGGCTCAGTTGGTTAAGCATCTGCCTTCAGCTCGGGTTGTGATCCCAGGGTCCTGGGATCAAACCCCGCATTAGGCTCTCTGCTCAGTGGGGAGACTGTTTCTCCCTCTCCCTCTGCAGCTCCCCCGTCCTTGTGCTCTCTCTCTGTCAAATAAATAAGTAAATAAAAATCTTAAAAAAAACCAGTATTATTATTCCAGGAGGAATAATAAAGCATTTGAGATAGACATAATTATTATTTCCAACCATGTACTATCCGGCATTCTGATGTGACTGGAGTGGACCTGTTGCCTTCTGAAGTGATTCTTGGTAAATTGACTGAGTTGTTAGCAGAAAAGATGGGAGAGTAATACAGAGTAATACAATGATTAAAAATAAATCATAAGAATTTCATGTCTAGTCAAGAAACAGGATAATAGATGTAAAATTGAAGAAATAAAAAAATCAATAATTTTAAAATGGCCTCAAAATGACAGAATTAGTAGACAGAGTATTAAAACAATTATTATAACTTTAATACATATGACTGAGAAACTCTAAGAAAAATTGAACATATTAAATAAAATTACCTTTTTTTAGATCACAGTTGAGAGATAAAAACAGCAGTATCTGAGATGAAAAATACATCAGACAGGATTAATAGTAGCTCTTGAGGGAGAATACAAGATTAATAAAATGAAGATATATCAATAGAAATTATCCGAAAATGGAGCGCTAGGAGTAGAGAAATCTGAAAAAAATATAGAGCACTAGTTAACAGTGAGAAATTCTCTAGTGGCCAAATAGACATATAATTGGAGTCCCTCCAACAAAGGAAAGAGAAAAATGGAATTTTTTAAAAAGCTTGAAGAAATTACACACAGTAGTTGTTTTCCAAATCTGATTTTAGAAGAGCAAAAAAAAAAAAAAAAAAAAGAAAAAGAACAAAACACCCCCATAACCTAGAGAACCAATGGACCTGAGCAAGAGAAACTTGAAGAAACCACACTTAGACACACCATAATCTAATTGCTTAAAGTAATGAGCTCTCCAATAAAGAGAAATCCTAAACCAAAAAGATGCCTTCCATGCAGAGGGACATAGGGATAACAGCAGATTTTTCGCTGGACACAATGGAAGCTAAAAGAAGGTGGAACAGCATCTTCACAGCAGGGAAAGGAAACAAAAAAGCAACTGTCAACCTAGAATTTCTTCACAATGAAAACATCTTTCAGGATGAAGGTGAAAATGTTCTTCACCAGAATTATAGAAAAAGAAGAAGTTAAAGTCTTGCAAGTAGATGACAAAGACACTAGTTGGAAACCTGGATCTAGCAAAAGGAATTAAGACCATTGGAAATTATGCTCTCATAAGTAAATATAAAGATATCCGTCTTATTACTTAAATAGCTTAAAAATATCAACTGTTTAAAGCCCATATAACAATAGTATGTCCTCAGGGGGTTCATAACAGATGCAGAAGTAAATGTGTGACAACAACAGAAACAAGAATGAGAGGGAAAGGAAGCATACCATTTTAATACATATTCTTATATCAGATATGAATGAGTATATTGTCACTGGAGTGCCAAACATGCATACTCTCAACCCTAAAACTCAAACTCAAATAACAAAACACAGAGGGATAGCTAATAAGCCTCCAAAAAAAGAAATTACACTGAATCATAAAAATGACACAATCTTTAAAAGCAGAAATGGAAGGGAAAGGGGGAACAGATGGGACAAAGAGAAATCAGAGTAGGACAGTAGATTCAATCAGCCCTATTATTAGTCACTTTCAATGTAGATGGCCTAAGCTCCCCAAATGAAAACCAGAGAGTGTCATATTGGCTTACAAAGGCAGATTCAACTAAAAATATTAGAAAAAAAAGTACTTTCTAATTTTCTTTGTGACTTATTCTTTAATCCATTGGCCAATCAGAAGTTTGTTGTTCAATTTCTGTATTTGAGGATTATTCGGATATCACTCTGTTATTGATATGAGTTAATTCTATTGTAGTCAGAGAACATACTTTACATTATTTCAATGAAATATAATTTGTCTACATTTGTTATTTGGCCTGGATTATGATATAAATTAACAAATATCCAAGTGCCCTTGAAAATAAAATTATTTTCTGCTGTTGTTGGGTAGAATATTCTAAAACTGCTTTTTGGTTGTGTCTCTCTATTATTTGTTGTTATGGTTCCTTCATTCTCTTACTTTACTGATTTACTGAGGTATGATTGCCACACAATAAATTGCATGTTTTTAAATGTAAAATCTGATGTTTTGATGTGTATATACAACCCGAAAACCTTCAGCACAATGGACAAAAATTAACATATCCATCCTAACACCCTCAAAAGTTTTATCATTCATCCTGATCCTTCTCATACTCCATCCCCAGGCAAACACTGATATGCTTTCTCTCACTGTAGATAACTGAATTTTCTCTCTGCATGGTAGAATAAAATATTTTAAAAATTTCCTATGTTCTCATCCAGCATAATGAATCTGAGATTCATACACGTTGTGTATTTCAACAGTGCACTCCTATTAATTACTATATAGTTGCCTATTGCATGAATATACCACAATTTTTATCCATTCCCGTTTGGGTTATTTCCACTTTGGGGATATTAAATTAACATTTGTGCACCAATACTCGGGTGGAAAGATGTTTTCAGTCCTGATTGTGGGTAGTGGTCATCTAAGACTATGTATTCTTTTGTCACACTTCATGAACTATACACCGAAAGGGGTACATTTCACTGAATGTAAATTTAGAAAATGCATCACCTGTGATGCTGTAAATATCCCCACTCTCTTCTACTTCCCCTTCAATTCCCTTATTTATTACAGCTCAGGCACTGAGCAGAAACACCTTACTTCATCCACCCTGCCAAAGCGTCTCTTGATGCTCACGATCAGAAAACAAATTGGTGGCCATCTCATCCATGTAGCAACAATGCCGAGGCACCCATTTTGCATCCAAATGTATTTTGAATGATATATCAGGTTTATAGCCACAGGATTCAAAAAGATGATGAATTTCGGGGCGCCTGGGTGGCTCAGTCGTTAAGTGTCTGCCTTCGGCTCGGGTCATGATCCCAGGGTCCTGGGATCGAACCCCGCATTGGGCTCCCTGCTCAGCTGGGAATCTGCTTCTCCCTCTCCCTCTCCCCCTGCTTGTGTTCCCTCTTTCACTGTGTCTCTCTCTGTCAAATAAATAAATAAAAAAATAAAAAAAAAAAGATGATGAATTTCATGTTGTAAATAACTCCCTACATTTAAATGACAAACTCTTCCTTTGTTCAAGGAATCGACTCAAATAAGCTTTTCCTTTGTTCAAGGAATCAACTCCCTGTTTCATTTTGTCTGGCTAATACTCAGCATGTGACGACACACTGCTATTATTTGGGTTTGATAGAAAGTGACAATTCCCCTGCTACCTGTAGATCCCGCTCAGGTCTTTTAGGCCAAATCAGGTCTTCCAGTTCTAGTGGCTTTCTCGTTACTGCCAGGAAGAGTGTCCCAGCAGGCTGGGGGTGGCAGAATGGCTTCCAGAGCTCAGTGTGAGATCCCCAGACCTGGATAATTAGATCAACGGCCAGGTCTAATTATGAACGGATAACAGAATAATATTCAGGCTGATAAATTGTGCAAACCCATTATTTGCTCTAATGGAAATTCACATTCCTCTTCACGAGCAGAAGCTGACTCATGGATGGTTTCGCATGTGAGTGTGTGTGCTGCATATGTGTGTGTGTGTGTGTGTGTGTGTGTGTCCTTCAGACTCCAGCTCAGCCCCAACTATGCGTTAGGGCTTATGTGCCGGGAAGATGGCCTGGGGGAAGGTGAAGTGGATGGGGCAGGATGGGGTAAGGACAGGGCTCCTTTCTGCCTTTATTTACATTTTGGTACTTTGTCCCTCAGAGATATAGTCGGACTAATTTTGATTATTTAAACAAATATTGCCTTAAGGTATTATTTATCTAGATTACCAAGGTTTTGCGTTGTTGTTGTTTTTTTTTTTTTTTTTTGGTTCCCCTTAAATTTTGCAGCTTGAGTCATGCTCCTCACCCGGGTCCCAGCCTGAGTGCCAGGTACTGTGTTATGTACACACCCAGGCCCGCTTCCCAATGCCCACACAACGCCCCACCAGCAGCGAGAGGCACGGCGGGATGCTCTGCTGGGCTCCCTCGGCTTGCGGGGTTTCCTGGACAGGCTGCCAGGAGAAACCGTGGCTCCCAGTGGCCCGTGAGGGAGAGGCAGGAGGGGGATTTATCTTCCAGGTTCTTCCCATCTCCGTTTTCCTTTGGACTGAACTCCCGGCACTTCTGGTTTCACCACCTGCCTGGGCTGCGAAGCCCAGCTCATTATAGGGAGGTGTCCCACCCCCACTCCGGCCCAAGGCTGAAGGAGGCTGGACGAGGCTGGACGAGGCTGAAGGAGGCTGGACGAGGCTGGACGAGGCTGGACGAGGCTGAAGGAGGCTGGACGAGGCTGGAGGAGGCTGAAGGAGGCTGGACGAGGCTGGAGGAGGCTGAAGGAGGCTGGACGAGGCTGGCGGAGGCTGAAGGAAGCTGGAAGAGACTGGAGGAGGCTGGAGGAGGCTGGAGGAAGCTAGAGGAACCTGGAGGAGTCTGGAGGAAGCTGGAAGAGACTCCAGGAGGCTGGAGGAAGCTGGAAGAGGCTGGGGAAGGCTGAAGGAGCCTGGAAGAGGCTGAAGGAGGCTGGAAGAGGCTGGAAAAGGCTGGAGGAGGGGAGGCTGGAGGAGGCTCCAGGAGGCTGGAGGAGGTGAGAGGAAGCTGGAGAAGGCTGGAGGAAGCTGGAGGAGGCTCCAGGAGGCTGGAGGAAGCTGAAAGAGGCTGCAGGAGGCTCCAGGAAGCTGGAGGAGGCTGGAGGAAGCTGGAGAAGCCTGGAGGAGGCTCCAGGAGGCTGGAGGAAGCTCCAGGAGGCTGGAGGAGGCTGGAGCAGGCTGGAGGGGGCTGGAGGCACCAGCAACCACAGGTGTTTCTGAGATGCCATCCAGGGGAAGGCTCGGACCCGGAGGCAGGTGGGGCCCTGGCAGGTGACCTGGTAGCATAGGAACCCCTCTCCAGAGGTCTCTGGTGTTCGGTTTTTTGTTCATTTTGTTTTGCTTTTGTATTCTGTCCTGTGTGTAGTGTAATCTCTGGGAAAGGAAGTTGTAATGGGTTTACTCCTTCTTCCCCTGAAGTCTTAATTTTGAATAGAAACAATGGTCAGGACCTAAATTAACCAAAGTTTGGTCTCCTCTGTAATTGTGAACACAAGGGCCATGATGTCTGTTGGACTTTTCACGCAGGAGCATGGCAAAATTAGCCCCGGTTAATACATTTCAAAGGAGCCAGGGAGAAAAAGTGTTTGGCCACGTACTATGCGTTTATGTTTAGTATGTTAGATGCTCATGGATTTGGGAGGAAATGTGAATTCAGAGAGATGTGTTATGAACAGCATCACGATGTCAAAACCATGAGCTGCCTTTCCTTCTTGGGTCCATACTGTCCCAGGCTGTCCCCGGCATGGGGAGCTCACAGCTGAGACTGACCTCTGCTTTCTCTGTGTGACCTTGAAACCCCAGGACCATAGGAGGTGTCAGCTCAAATCTTACAGCTATTTAGCACCTTAGAGGTCGTTTCATGTGATTTTTCCGGGGCCTTCGAGGAAATTCAGATCAGAGTTGGCATTTACTTTGTGAGTGGGGAGACCAAGCCCCTGTAACTTGGCCAGACTTTCTGAGAGCTGATGGAAGATCCATGGTCAGGACTCAAGTCCTCAGACTCCCAGGTCGTTACTGATCATTCCTGACCCCAACATGACACCAAATGGAGAGCGAGGCTGCACAGCTGTGCTGTGAAGGGCAGTGGATGACCCAGTACCACCCCCTGAGCTGTTCATGCTTGGGCTGGAGGAAGGCTGGGCTGTTGGCAAGGTTGCAAATCAGAGAAAACCTCAAGGTCCCGTGAGTTAAGACTTGTCCTGGGCAGCCCTGCCTCAAAGCCCGTGCAAAACCCATCAGTTCCAGCCCAGCGAGGAGGAGGGGAAGACGCTCTGGGGTCGGGAGGGGGGATGATGGTCTTTCATGTGGTCCTGAAACCACAGAGTCAAACCACAGTCCAGCTCCAATAAACGCTCATCCATCAGCACCGTTGGATGCGGTGCGGTTAGGGTGACATCACGAGCGGGAGGAAGAAGGGCTCAGAGAGTTCGCTCCCGGGAGTGGGCTCGGGCTCGGAAAGTTTGGGAACGTGTCCTGAATTGATTAGCATCTCATTTGCATAATGTGCACACACTATTTATTTTACTGTTGCACTTCCCAGAGATAAGCAACGAGGCTCCCCCCTGCGGAATGCCTGGTGGCGGTGGGCAGGCTGGCTGATCCTCACCGGGAGGAACAAGTGAGTTATTTTTAACTCACCGTTCCTGGAGGAAACACACACATCTGAAACGCTGTGGGGGTGAAGCTCAGCTGTTTGGCTGAGAAATAGCCTGGGGTCGGTCGTGCCTCATTTTCCAACTATTTTGATCCTGGTCATTGCTGTAAACACTATGGGCATCTAAAATCCAGCCCATTTCGGCTCCCTAAATTATGTCCTCGCAGTCTGCCCTGGAGCGATTGTTTAATGAAATCTGCTTTTATCGGGCAGTGAGACCAAGGCAGATGGCATTCTGATGGGGGCATCAGCCCTCTGTGGCTGCAGCAGGGGGCTGGGGGAGGGGCTCGAACTCAGAGACTGGGCTTGATGTCAGCCTGGTCCTGAGAAAGGAGGGCTATTTCTGAACTGGAAAGCAATTATTTGTATTCACAGTTGGCTAATGGGGCTTGGAGCTTTTTACAGGTTCATTTACCAGGTTGACCAAAGGAAGTTTCCTATGTATGTGTTCTTTTTTTCACCTCTGCTTCATTGAGAGAGATAATTGACATAGGACATTGTGTGAGTTTAAGGGGTACAATGGGATTATTTGATACATGTATATATTGTGGAATAATTACCGCAATAAAGTTAATTAACAGCCTTCATATCCCATAATTATCATTTTATTGTTGCAGTTATGGTAAGAACATTTAAGAACTACTGTCTTAGCACCTTCCAAGTATAAAATACAGAATTGTTAACTATAGTCACCATGCTGTACATGAGATGCCCAGAACTTTCACTGGAAATTTGCACCCTTTGACCAGCATCCCCTCACCTCTCCCAGCCCCTGGCTACCACCAGCCTACTATCTGTTCCTATGAGTGTTTTGTTTTTTTTTTAAGATTTTGGATATAAGTGAGATCACGCAGTATTTATCTTTCTCTGTCTTATTTTACTTAGCATAATGCCATCAAGCTCCATCCATGCTGTTGCAAATGACAAGATTTCTTTCTTTATACAGATGAATAATATGGCATTGTACATACATGCCATATTTTCTCTATCCTTTCATTGGTCGGTAGACGTCTATGTTGCTTCCACATTCTTGACTATTGTGAGTAATGCTGCAGTGAACATGAGATAACAAATTATCTCCTTGATAGTGATTTCATTTTCTTTACATAAATATGCAGAAGTAGGATTGCTGGGTCATAGGGTAGTACTATTTTTAATTTTTTGAGGAACCACCATACTGTTTTCCAGAGTGGCCAAGAATGGTTGATATTCCCACCAACAGAGTACAGGGGCTCCCCATTCTCCACTTCCTCGCCAGCATTTGTTATCTCTTGTCTTTTTTGACGATAGTCATTCCAGTAGATGTGAGGTAATATCTCATGGGGTTTTGATTTGCATTTCCCCGGTGATGAGTGATGTTGAGCATCTTTTCATGTACTTGGCCATTTGTATGTCTTTTTTGAAAAACGTCTACTCAGGTCCTTTGGCCATTTTTAAATTGGATTATTATTATTACTTTACTATTGAGTTGTAGGAGTTCCTTATATATGTTGGATATTAATCCCTTACCCGTAATCACGGTTTGCCAATATATTCTCCTATAATATATGGTTTGCAAATATAGTCTCCCATTTCTTAGGTTCCTTTTAATTTTGTTAATTGTTTCTTCTGCTGTGCAGAAATGTTTATTTTGATATGGCCTGACTTGTTAATTTTTGCTTCTGTTGCTTGTGCTTTTTGTGTCATATCCAAAATCCAGAAGCTTTTTTTCCCTATGCTGTGTTCTAGGGCTTTTATGGTTTCAAGTCTTACATTTAAGTCTTTAATCTATTTTGAGTTAATTTTTGTGAGTGTGTAAGGGTTCCAGTTTCATTCTTTTGTATCTGAATGTTCGGTTTCCCAACACCATTTATTGAAGGCTATCTTTTTGCCATTGAGTATTCTTGGCTCCCTTGTCAAGTATTAGTTGACCATATATGCCTGGATTTCTTTCTGGGGCTCTCAGTTCTCTTCTATTGGTCTATATGTCTGTTTTTATGTCAGTAGCATACTGCTTTGATTACTATGGTTTTGTAATATAGTTTGAAGTCAGGGAGTGTGATGACTCCAGCTTTGTTCTTTCTCAAGAGTACTTTGGCCGTTCAGGGCCTTTTGTGGTTCCACACAAACTCTAGGATTGTTTTCACTATTTTTGTGAAAAACGTCATCGGAATTATGGCAGGGATTGCATTGAATAGGTGGTTTTGGATAATGTGGGCATTTTAACAATATGAACTCTTCTGTGGACTCCATCTATGACCATGGGATACTTGCCCATTTATTTGTGTCCATGTGAACATTTTCTATCTGAACTTCCAAGAGTTGATGGTATCGATGCTATAGATAGTATCTGCCAGATGGGACGGAAAGAAGTCGGTCAGCTTCCTGCACCCATTTAGTTCCTCAAACCTCTGGGTTTGTCTGCATCTGGCAGCCTTTCTTCATTAAAATGACCCACTCTACAGATACAGGTCAGAGTTCTGAAATGTGAACTAAAAGCATCCAAGGTGTCCATTCACTCTCTTGAGTGTGTTCTGAGAACACACGCCAGCACTCACAAGGACTCACACAGGAAGGAGACAACATTAGGAAATTGCTCTGGGAAGGACAATATTGTTGCATCGGGCCAGTTGCTTGCTTTCCCTACGCAAACAGTGTTCCACATTTTGCATTTTTAGGGTCTCAGGAAAAGTTGCATCCAACCCTTGACTATCTTCCTCACATAAATTAAAGATTTTGGAATTTCACACTTAGCTCAGTTCCTTTGTGAATCTTCTGATGCTGCCTTGTAACAATAATAGATTATTCAACCAAGTTTTAAATGAAAAAGGTTTAAAACACCCAAAAGCCTAATGCTGGGCAGTTTCAGGTTTGGCTCAGCAGTTCTCCCTGGTCTCCAGGGACCCAGGCTCACCCTGTCTTCCTTCTGCATACAGTGCATGTTGGTTAATCCTTAGTCTCCTCTCCTCATGGTCACAAAGTGGCTGCCAGAGCACCTCACATCAATCACATCCTCACTTGTTTACATTCAAAGGCAGGAGTAGTTCTTTCTTTCTTTCTTTCTTTCTTTCTTTCTTTCTTTCTTTCTTTCTTTCTTTCTTTCTTTCTTCTTTCTTTCTTTCTTTCTTCTTTCTTCTTTCTTTCTTGTTTCTTGGCTTCCTTTTCTATTCTTTTTTTTCTTTAAAGGAGGAAAAACTTTACAGACGCCCCCATCAGTGTCCTTTCAGGTCCCATCTGTGAAGTGGAGTCATAGTAGTTCCCTTCTCATGGTTGTTGTGATGACCAACAGTTTCAGCAAAAAGCTTTGGGCATGGTTGGAGCTCCCTAATGGCAGCCTGTGAGCTGGCTACATTTCTCTTAAAATATAATTGCCTCTCTGTTGCTCAGGATGTCATCAGCCTATCAGTTAAGGTGCCTCCAATATCAAATTCATGAGAATTCACAGTCATGCTAGAAGTTCAACAAAACTTCTGGTAAGCAAATCCAAATTAATAGTATCAATAGAGTAAAAAGTGGGAATATTACAACATCTTAAGGGAAAATAAACATGAAAACAAGCCCCCATTTCTACTGACCCAAAAGGGTAATGAGAATCCGCTATGATTATCTAATCATTGAAAAGGTTGTTTTTCAGTGTTGCTCAGCCCCGCTTGAGTGATCTGTGCCACTATGATAGACAGTAAAATCATATCTATTTTTTAAATTTCATGATTCAAACTTCAACAGTCTTAAATTCCCCTAAATTAGCTAGCACTAGAGAGGGTCAGCTGGACTTGAGAATCCTTACTGGCGTTCTCTTTGAGAAGGAGACTCGGGACTCCGTCCCGAGGGCCATCTACACTCACTCACACTCACACCCACCCCCACAGTGATCAGTTCTTCAGTAAAATTCTTCTTTTCCAGGTATGTTAGGCTCACGAGCAGTAAAAGGGCACTGAAAAATTGTCTGTCCTGGAGCGGAAGCCATGCCCACACTGTCCTGGTACAGCAGAGAACCCTGTGTTTTGTCCCAGCCTTAATATTTGCTGCACTTCCCGTATTAAAGACAGCAACATGTCCAGTCCAGGAGGGCTCCAGGGACAGAAGAGGTTCTGTGCCCTCTGGGATGGACTCAGTGCATTTTTGGTGGGAACAGGACAATGGGCAAGATAAATACATCTCTGTTGGCCTGGGGGTCATGATGGACCAAGCCTTGACCCTTCCTGAATCACAGAGGGTGGTGGCTCATGGTCATTCTGAGCCATACTGCTTCCATTCCCCACTTTGTCTATGATTGGTCAAGGTCAGCATGAGATACAGTCCTGGCCCCTGAGACAGAGGGGCCTCAGAGCCAGCGAGGAGAGCTCCCAGATCAACATTCCAGGGGTGACCCTACCCACCTGACTCATGTTCGCGAGGCTAATGTCTGTGGGTTTCATGCTTGAAGTCACTCTTTATGCAGCCCACTCAGGGAAGGCCAACCAAAATGCAGAGGCACACAGCCCAAGATCTCTGACATTTTCTAGCTGCTTAAAAAAGCCTGGAGTCGCCCTCTTCCCTTACATGAGGAATTAAAATCTGTTATTATGGCACTCTCGGTTGGGACTCAGATAGCTGTAATAAAACAAAATGGAACTGCTGTAAACATGCACTTTTCTAGTTAGATTCTGATTCCTGGGCTCAAGGCCAGGTCTCTCCAGGTTAAAATGGGTATTAGCAAATGTTAAAGTTGTTAAAGATTTCTGACCTCGAAATGAATTTTTTCCCCCTTGTTATAATGGAAGGGATTGAAAGAGGGTTGAAAAGGAAATCAAATTTCTCACTACGTGATTCTCAGTTCTAACGTTCTGTGTGGGGACCATCTAAAATCACACAGCACACCACCCACGGGAAGTCTCCACACTTTAGGAAACACCACTGTAATATATAGTGAACAGAACTAATATTTTTATAATCCCAAGGGCATATGAAATATTTAGGTCAAAACAGAAAGTTTCAGAGGGTATGAACTATTGGTGATGTTAGTAAATTTCAGTTCCAGTAATTATGAAACACACCTGCGCGCGCAAGCTCGTGGACTCCTCTGGTCCTTTAGTGCCGAATTTCAAGTCAAAGGATCAATATATTGTCTATCATCAGCTTGTTTTCAAAAACAGAAGTAATTGTTGCAACAATCAGCCACAATCAGTGAGAAATGCCAACATGGCGTTAAAGCATAATGAAATAATAAATGTTAGTTAATAAGCAAACTCATCGCAGCAGGAGATTTTGTTGTGGATGTTTTTTGAGTTCTCAGGGTGCTGTGGGGGGGGGGGGCGGGTAACACAGTCCTGACAAAGAGCTCAGATTTCCACTGATTTTGCCTGAGAAGTTACGCTGTATGCCGCTGGTTTCAGTCTTCTCCCTTAGGTCCTGTGGCGCTCCCGAGTCCCCTGCTGCTCCCATTCCTCTCACATTCTCCCTCAAGATGGCATTTCCCGACCTTCAACACTTTATGCCACATGGATGACTTTTGCGTTATTTACTGGAATATAGTATTTGCCATAATACAACATATAATAATGTTACTTAAAATTATCCTCGAGCAGGTTTATTTGACTTAAATACATATATTTCCAAAGGAAATGACATCTGTGTTACAAACGGGAAACCATTATCACTTGCTCTAAGTATTAGACAGTTAGTTAAACATTAAATAGAACACAGGCATAGGGTCGTATTTAGATGCTAATGTCTGCCTAAGACTTGGGGTCTGAGTCCTGCTTCCTCTTGGTTGGTGAGGGAGGGTAATACGTGTCAAATCGATGTTAGAGCTGCAGGGGCAGCAAACAGAGACTCTGATGTGACTAGAATGAGCCAGTGAGTACCAGAAGGGAAATATGTTGTTACTGTGCCATTAAATGTCATTTAAGCTTTGGAATTATCACAGCGAAAGCCATCTGGCTCATCGTTTAAGACCCCAAAAGTATGTACTCCCCAACTCTGTTTCTGATACTGCTGGATGTCTATAGTGGGTCTCTCCGCATTATTTTCAAACAATCACGTGATCTGCTTCACTGGTCTAGGATGAGGCATGGATTCCAGTGCTGCTCACTGAGGGAAACACAAAGGTCCTCTGAGAAATACTCTTCCTTAATAAAAGAAAGTGTAATATAAGAAGATTGTTCTTTGTGGGGGAGGGAGGGGAGGTCTCTCTTCTCCCAGTATGCAGTATGCATGTGGAACTTGATGTCTAAGACTGAGCTATGGGGTCTTGATGCCCGGAGCTGTGGCAGCCATCCTGTTCCTATGAGGCACATGGCTTCTGAGTAAGCCAATATGCCCATGATGAAAAACTGGAGTACAGAAAGAGCTTTGGACCTTGCTGGCATCTCCAGGATGCTGAACCAATATTGAGTTCACCTCCAGACATCTGATTGAAAAATTACCTAGTATCCCTATGGCTAAAGGACCTGTTTGCTGAATGGTCGGTTGGTTCCTTGCAGCTAAACACATTTAGCCTCTTAGTCATGGATATCGCCAATGATCATCCTGTGGCACATACTACCAGCATGGGTTTCTTCCCTTAATCAATACAAATTCCAACTCTCCCTCTAGAAACTGCTCAAGATTTAACTCTAAGAAGCAGAATCTAGGGAAGAATTCTATGGGTTAGAATTTTGGGGGAGGTGACTCTGATAAAAGTCATTATATTTATTTTACATATTTATATTTTAAATGCATAAGTATAATAAATATAAATGATAAATATAAAAATTAAAATACAAATGTTAAAAGATTATATCTATAAATATATATTATGTCATATAAATTGATATATTTATAAATTTCATTATATATTTAATTATATAGATAATATATTTATATGTAATAGTCTTTATATATAATATATAATATTATAAACACATATTAGTAATTATATATTCTATAAATATATATAAGTGTATAAATTGTGTCAATGTGAACATCTGTAAATATCCATATTATAGGTTTAATCTAGCATGTTGCATTAGTTGGGGTTTGGATTTGTGGAGGAAATAGACTCAACCACAAGCTTCATAGGAGTGAGGAACTTACCGTAGGGAACAGATCTTATAGTTGGGCTGACCTAATCCCAGAAGTCACTGACTTCTTCCAAAGTACCGGAGAGGCAGGTGTCGGAAAATCCAGCATGTGGCTGCGAGCACGAAGTGGCAGCTCCTGGAAAGGACTGTGGAGCCACGGCATCTGCCCAGCAGGGGCTCCCGGTGACAAGGGTCCTGCTGCACTTCTGCGGACCAACTCTCCCTCGGGTCCCCCTGACTTCACACCCAAGATGGTAGCCTGGGACAGGAGTGGATGCAGGAATATAGTGCCCCAGCTGAGGAGAGGATGGTGACAGGGCAGGGGGGTGGGAGAGGGGAGGTGCACTGAGCTGTCAGCAGGAAAATTAGCACAGACATGTCCGTGCCAAGGGGAGGAAACAATAAAAATAAATGCGGAACTACCCTTCATTTGTTCATTTACTTATTCGTTCATTCATAAAATAGTTCACGAGCACCTGCTTTGCAACAGTCCCTGTCTGGTCCTGGGCTGCATAAGCCGGACACCTTCCTTGCTCCTGTTGTGGTCACCGCTGTCTCTCCCTGCTCTCGATGCAGACTTGAGGGCACCTCCCCCTTCTAATTTTTGTTTAAGATTTTATTTATTTATTTTTGAGAGATAGAGAAAGAGAGAGAGAGAGAGCACGAATGGGGGGAGGGGCAGCGGGAGAAGCAGACTCCCCACTGAGCAGGGAGCCCAATGTGATGCAGAACCCCATGGGGAGCCCGATGCGGAGCCCGATCCCAGGACCCCGGGATCATGACCTGAGCCGAAGGCAGATGCTTCACTGACCGAGCCCTCCAGGCGCCCCCTCACCTTTGCCTTCTCCATCATTTGCCCCACGGAAAGCCTGTTTCGCTCGGTTGACGTGAAGAATTCTGTCTGATCTCAGGCTAAGTGGGATATTGGAATGGGGTGCCCCATCAGTCTAGGTGTGGGTTCTAGAGGAGCCTGTGGATGAAGGGGCTTTCCCCACTCCTTTCAAAAGGAAGACGCTGAGCGGCCGAGCAGGCCCCTCTGCTCGGGGCTCCCCGGGAACAAGGGAGGGCTGGGGCAGGGCTGCAAACTAATATCACCCTCATTTAATATGGAAGATGAAAGCGCTGTTATGAGTCGGAGGTATCTTGGCCCCAGAACAATAACTGTATTGATTGAGTCATATGTGTTTAACTCCGACGGCGAAACATCCCATCTGCGTGAACTAACCGTGACTGCCAATAGCAAACGCTAGCAGGAGGGTGGCCAGTAAACCAGATGTCCCGAATCCCCGAATCTGTGCGCTCTGATTGTCTCGGATTTATGTGTAGATGCTGATGGATCGACTCAGATAGCTCACGGGTACTGGGGGACAGTTCCAAAGCCCCGAGTTAGGACTTCACGTAGGCTGGAAGGTTGGAATGCCAGCCCTTGAATCCGTGTGTGTGCCCGGGGTGTCATTTGGAGGCCATTTGCCGAACATTAAAAGTACAACCAATCCCGTTTCTCTCCACATCCGCGGCAGCAGGCAGAGGAGGAGTCTGAGACCGAGCCACCTTGCTTCTGTAGAAGCACTCGCAATTGGTTGGGAGGGACCCAGCTGGCCTGTGGGTTGCAATTAAACCAGAATTTTACTGAAGAGAGAGATAAAGAGGAAAACACACATAGGTAATTGGCTCAAATAAGGTCTCCTGTTTCCCAAAGTCACAAAGAATGGAAATTGGACCATGTAAATTAGAGAAAACCAGGGAGCAGTTCACACAAACCCCGCCTAGGCACCGCAGAGAGCCTGCTTCACTCAGTGTGGCCGGCCACACCAGCCCCTCCACACACGAGACCCTTCTCCTTCCCTCCACTGTGCCGGTCAGTGGCTGGAGGCTGAGTTTCTCAGCCAATAAAATGTGCTGTTTTTGCAGAGGCTGCTGTTAGGGAGATCAGGGATACTCAAGAGGATATATAGAAACATAATGGATGTCCTCATGGTCCTGTAATGCTCAAACTAAAAGTGAGTCTTGCCGGCTTTCTCTCCGTTGGCCCCCTGGCCCCGTTTTAGGCAAACATTTTCTTTCCATAGGTATTTAACAGATTATTAGTCCTGCTACACTTTAAAGCCAGAGGGGGAAGGCTGAGTCCTCCCTGGTGGAGAGAGCTGGAAGAAGATGAATGCTGTCCCTCCTATTAAAGACGAGGACTGTCTGTCTGCTCCCTGCTACCCCATCATCTCCTGCCAGTGGGATGGTGCAGCGAGGACACCTGCTTCTCCCAGGGGACCCACAGGGTGACCCCCCGACTTCATGCTCCTTTACTCTTCCTCCCTCTTGCACACCCCATCAGCCCCCATTGTGATCGGCAACAGAAGGGCCAGTGTCTCTGGACACGTCTTCACCTGAAAGTATGAGAAATGTGGGAAGTCCTTGTGAAGGCTATGCAAAGGTGACGTGTTTCCAGACGTTCTCTCCACCTTCCCCCTTTGATTCCTTCCCCCTGTCCTGCCCATGACTTTAAATGTAATGGTCGTGGTGACACTGATGTTCACCAGGAACTTCTTCAAGAGCTTTGGATCTGCCTCTCATGTTCACACACCCCCCACCCCCACTCCCACCAAACCCTGAGAAACGGGGCCTGTTCCTATCACCAGCCCACTGCGGCGGGGCAAGAAGGAAAGGACTTTCTAAGTCACCGCAACAATGGGCAACAGGGGCAGGACTCAGAGGAAGCCCTGTCACACGTGGCCAGGCACACTACCACATTACAATTGGGAAGACCACCCGCCATCGTGCTGGGAGCCAGACTGGCTGGGGCAACGCCCGTCTCTACAGCTTCTTGCCCAAATGACCTTGGACAAGCTTCTTAACTCTGTGCCCCTCACTTTATTCACCTATAAAGGAAGAACCCATGACATAAGCTGCGAGGACAGTACCTGTGCATAGGAAGCACCAGATAGATGTTCACGGGTGTTATTGCTATTTTTATTTTCATTACCATATTTATTATTATTATTATTTTCTTCATCATATTTATGACTTGGCCTCTCAGTGTTTCTACCCCCACGTTGTTCAAAGATCACCTTCTCAGGGAAGCATTTCCCAGCTACTTCACTTAAAATTTCAATCCCCACCCACAAAAATCCCTATCCCCCTTCTGGCTTTATTTGTCTCTATTTGTGTTCATACGATGTACGATATATTTTACTGCTCTATGAGATTTTCTGTCTGCTCTCACACGTAAGCTCCGTGGAGACAGGACTGTCTGTCTGCTCCCTGCTACCTCGGTGTGTGCAGACCAGAGCCTCGCGCAGAGGGGGTGCTCAGTAAACAGTTGGCAGACAGATTTAATGCAACACTGGGAACTTGATCTGTGTTGCCCCCGCCATCCTCAAAAGTGTGCCCCTCATCAGGCCTTGGCCTAGAGATACTTGTTCAGCAAGATGGACTTTGGGGGACCCACTTGGGCCTCCAGAAATCCCTCCTTGCTCATGGCCTAAGATCCCAGGATACCATCAGGCATCATTTAGCTACATCCAGCAACCTCCAGGTTGACCATTTTACAACCAGCTATTCATCCTGCTGTCCATTTTATGGAGCTGTTCGAGGAAAATGCCTCCAGCAGCAAGATTTGGATCAGCAAGATTAGAGCTCCGGGATCACAGTTAATTCAAGTGACAACTTAATGACATTTAGTCGGGATGGCATTACGTTGGTTTCCAGGAAGCAAGGTGATGGTGCTAAGACCCTAATGAGATACACAGAATGCGCATGGAAGACTCAAAGGGAGACCTCCCAGATGCAATGAGGCTTGGCATTTGTGGGTCAGATGCACGGAAAGGGCCGCTCGGTATGCACTCTGCATACCGGCTGGGGCCCGGCTGGGGGGTGGGAAGGGCATGCCCCTAGGTGCAGGCAGAGGATGAGGGTGTGAAGGGGTCAGCCCCGTCTTCTGCGGGACCTCCAGGAGTGGGAAGCGGGGAGCCACCCTCAGCTGTCATTTCTAGAGCCCCCAGGCCAGCGGGCTTGGAACCCCCAGCACACTGCCTTCTAGGGGGTGAGGAGCCGCCTCCAAACCACGTGGAGCCCTGTCTGGATGCCAAGCACGATTTTATCAATTTCATTCCGCCGAGGCCTTGGATCGTTAGCTGCTGATCAATCGTTCTCTTTCTCCGGGGCCAAATGACATCCTGCTATTTGTTCTGTCTCTGATTTTTCCTTTCCAAATGGTGCCTCAGTTCCCTCATGTGTAAAATGGTTATAATAATACCTACTTCGCAGGTCATTGAGAAGATTGAATAGACCCCATACTTCAAGGGCTTAGCACAGGGTCTGGGACGTGGTGTATGTTTAAAGAGTCTGCCATTACTACATTCCTAGGGCTGTTCTCCAACTTTCCCACGCTGTCATTCCCTTTAGTCTGCAAACGTTTCTCCGCTGCCTCCTGCTTTGGGCTCCCTGGGTACAAATTAAGCCCGGGAAACTGACGGATGGAATTCCAAGGAGAGAGAATCTGATTGGCCTGGCCGAGGTCAGGTGTTTACTTCTGGACCAATCATCTGTGACTGGGAGATGACGTCACCACGTGAAAAGAGCGGGGCGGCTCCTTTCAGGGAGTAGGAGGGGCTGATTTTCTAAACCACGTGACGGCCAGCGAGGCGTGCTGTCAATCAGGGGCTGCCAGTGAACAGCCCGGCAGGTGATGTACGGCCGTTCGACTAAAGATGGCCTTGGGCTTGACAATTTCCCAAGGGCCGTGCAGCCTTGTGTGGTTTTGTTTCTTTTTGCTTTTATCTGTAATTTGTTTCAAACCATGCCTACTGAGAATAATGCATGCTGAAGACAGAATTAACAGTGCTCATGAGCACAATGTCGATTTAATCTTTCGTCCGATTCTAATTCTGTTTTCCTGTTGAATGCTTATTAGCGAACTCTATGCAATACAGACATCAGCCTCCAAAGTTACATTTTTTTCCCATGTTCTCGACACTGGAGATTTGCGGATTGAGAACAAACACCAGTTTGGCCAGATCCTCCCTGAGATCAATGCCTGCCATTTTGTCCTGGGACTAAGAGACATTTCAACAGTTTATTCAGATACAGTTTTCCCAAGATAACACTCTATTTGGTTCATTTAAGCTTAGGAGAGCAGAAAGAACAGGGAACTGCCAACATTGACCTCAACCTAGACTGGTGTCCACCACAATGGGCTCTCAAGTTTAAGCTCAGGTAAAGCTGGAAAGACCCTGGCCTTTCCTGACCCAGTCACTGGACTGGAGGCCACACTGGGTTCCTTGGTCTGAAGACAGAAAGTGTGGACCTATAGGTATACCCAAGTCCCTCTGCATCACAGAGCAGGTTAGTGGTGAAGCCAGGATTTATACCCAAACTTCCAAACCCATGAACCAACAAGGTCTTAATAATGAGCCTGTCTTGGGGCTGACCACCATCACATAGAGGAAGTTAAAAATGCCACCACTTCTTGTTCCGGCCCAAGTACAAAAGAACAGAGAGTAGAATAGGTGGTTTTCTGGATTGTAAAGGATCCCAGTCTTAAAAAATGACATTAACAGTTACACAGGTGACATTTCACATTTTTTCCCAACCGTTTAAGATATTCCTTTGGTTCCTAAAATGTGGTAAGAGATTAGGACCTGCTGACCTGAAAGAGAACAGTTGGACTAGAAATTGTAACCACAGGGTTGACTTTTTGGGGAAAGGGTCAATTATGAAGATATTACAACCACCTTTCCTGATGCCTATAGGGAACAAACATTCTGAGTTCACACACCCTGCATTCCTGGGAGGAATGTATTTGAGACTCATACATATTTATATCAAGTAACATATTAGAGTAAATGTCAGCTTCTTTTTTCTCCTGTTAACATGCAGAAAAGTAAATGACGCATAAAGAAAAAGAAATGATTTTCTCTACCATGGAAGCCTTTAAATATGCAAACATTTTGATACCTAATAGAGCAGGTCATAAAGTGAGTTTGGTGCATTTTCTTGACAGAGGTTTTACAAGGTTTTATAAGGGTTTTGGTTGATGTACAGCATTCAGTATTTTGTTCTATTGCATCTGGAAACCTGTTTATTGGGTGGCTCATATTGCATAGCATTGACGTCTCCATAAACACGTGATGTGTGTTAGAGTAAAGAGTCAACACCAATATGGTCAACCCATATTAACTAATTGGGATGGTGGGGATTATTATTTTAAAGGTGTCTGGACATTTTAGGGATTGAAGTTTTAATTCAAAATTGAGGATTAGGGTCACCTGGTGGGTCAGTTGATTAAGCATCCGACTCTTGATCTCACCTCAGGTCTTGATCTCAGGGTTGTGAGTTTGAGCCCCGGGTTGGGCTCCACACTAGGGATGGAGCCTACTTATATAAATCAAAACAGACAAAAAATCAAAATTGAGGGCATAGTGCTTTCTAATCTATCTATTTTTCAGGTCTTCTCTATATTAAAATAATTTCTACATCTTGACATATTTTGATGGTATCCCTATGTCTTGAGCTTGATTTTTTTCTTTTGTATATTCTCTTCTCCTTGCATAGCCTCTAATTTCTTCAAGTTGCTTTCTCTTATTTGCTGGTGTCTATCTTTTGGCTGGAAGATTTCCTCGTGTGTGATTCCAGTCCACTCCTGTCCAGGATGAAGGGACAGTGGCACTGAGTACACAATGGAGACTGTCCGGGACAGCCTGGGCTGGAGTGATTTCACTGAAGAATCCTCATATCTATGCCTTTGTGCCTTCCCTCCTTGGCTCGTCAAGTTCCTCACAGGTGGAGCCCATGAGCACCGGCCAGGAAGGCATGGCCTGGCCACCATGACTCTGGATCCCAGCAGGGAGGTGAGCCTGGTCTCATCAGGGTTTGGTGTGCCCCTGCTGGGGTTGAGTGTGATTCTCACCTTCAGGTGTACCCCAGCTTCTTCTGTGTTGGTCTCTGCAGGAAGAAATCACATGTTCTGCCCACATGATGGGGATGGCACATTCCAGTGGCACGAGCTAGAGGGGACCCAAGTTCTGGAGCAGAGCTCTGTCATTGACCCTGCCTTCAGTGCTGCTCCCAAAGGCCCCTGGTGCCTCGGATTCCTGCACCTTTGGGGGCTTCTTTGGAATAAACCGGGTTTGCTGCTCAGCTTTTCCCTGTTGGAGTCTGATTTAGCTTACCTTGCAAAATTTTTTGTTTCTTTGCCTCCTCTCTTTCTCTTTGTCTGCGGTGATTTATGCCTTAAAGGTAAAATCGATTCACAGTGATTGTAGCAGCGATTTGGCAGCGAGTGAAAGGAGCTCTCTCTGTCAACCTTCCACTTTTTTCACGTACTGTTTGCCGATTCTGTAAAAGATTGTCTGAACCAATGAACTTGGCGTCAACAGCATTCTTTGGCAGGGTAAATTCCAAACTTTTCATGTGAATTCATTCACTTCAAAGTCATTTTCAGCAATAATTGTCAATTTTAACTGTTCACGATGTCCCATTCTCAACTTCCAGTGCCTTTCAATCAGGAAAAAAAAAAAGACATAAATATTTAACACCATTTGTTCTTTGCTTAATTTTTTTAAGTTGGTCAGAGTTGAATGCAAGCCAGGGTTTCTAAGAAAAAAGAAAAAAGGAAAGAACAAGCATAAAAACAAAGATTTTATATATATAGATATAGATATAGATATATGTAATTTTTTCCCCTGACTTGCTACATATAAGTTGCCTGTGACCTTCATTCTGGCAAAAATAAAAATTAATGTCAATCAGGAGCATACATAGCCTGGTTCCTGCCATCTCGTGACCGTGAGGCAAAGGACCCCTCGTAACGGGCATTTCCCTCTAAATGATATGGTCATCGAATGGATCTTTTATGCCAAATAATGATAATTCATCTTGAGGTTTAAGCACACTAATGACACATGATGATTAATTATTCAGGGAAAGTTAAGAAACATTTTCATTTTCCTAAACAGAATCAACCTAACAGAAAGAGCCTTGGCCAGCGAACCCATGGATCCTGTCACCTCCACAATTCAAAAGACTCCTGCATCCTGTGACCCCTTTGCTTTTTTCTCTTAGCAACTGTTTTAAGGGCACACCCAGTCCTCACCTCATGGCAGACCACACATCTGCAAGTTATTGGAAAACTGGAGACCTTAGAGGGAAGATTTCCCTCCTCCTCCTCCCCTCCTTCCCTTCCTCCTTTCTACTGCCCCCCCTTCCCTCACTCCTGCTCTCCCTCCCCTCCCCCCCCCTTTGTTTCAGTGTTTGGTTTATGAGAAAGAGAAGGAGAAAGGAGTAAGAAGGGACCATTGCTCTTTAAATATGGCTAATTTACCCTTGTGAATAAGCCAGCCATCCTTAATTTTACATCCACTATCTGCACTTTCTAAAGTTTCCTATTGTTTCACTCATCGACTTTTTCCTTTTTCTAAAGCTATGACCTTACTTTTGTTTTCCCAGAAGTTGCCCTTTATACTTTCTTAAAAACTCAATTTTTATCTCAATTCTACAGTGATTGCTACCTTGTTTCCAAAAAAAAAAGAAAGAAAAGAAAAGAAAAAAAGCAGTTAGGAGACAGACAAACGGCCCTGCTGGGGGTACCTAGCACCAAAAACATTGTCGGTGTGCAAACATCTGGGTATTTGCAAGTATCCTCATCCTGGGATGGTACTTCGGGAGCAGCCATCTGGATGTCTGGCTTATGTTTTTCATTTTTTAGATGGATTTTTAAGACTGCTATAGAGGAACTTTAAGCAGTGAGGCATGAACAGTAAATTCAGTGTTGTTTTTCACGTTGCACAGTGCGCCGCGGATCAACAGCTAAGTGGTGCAATTATATGTAGCTAGCTCGAGCACATACAAATTATTGTCATGAGTTAAAAGTTCTAATTCAGAGAATGTAAGCCTTTGAAATACACCCCTGTTTCTATAATCTTATATTGGCATTTCACCCTTAAATCAAAAATTGGCATGTCGGGTAAAAAAAATTGCGTGATTTGGGTCTCCATCAAACTTTGGTGAGCCTGATTCCATGAGAAAGCTGCCGAGGATGGGTTGGGATGATGGAGAGCGGGGAGTTCAGGGCCAGGAAATGGGGTGAAGTTGGTCACATTCAAGGTTTGCTCATGTTGGTGTACTCTTGCACCTGGGACCACACAGTGATGTAGCAGGCTACAGACAGAAGCCTGGAGTCCCCACAGCTTCATCTTCTCTGGGGCAGAACCTCCCCCCTCCATCAGGGAGTGAGGAAGGATAGCCTCGGTCTACCAGGAAGACAGGATGATGGCAGAGGAAGGTGCCTCCCTGTCTGCGAGGGGAGTGAGCAGCACCGAGCTCGGCTGCAGGCCAGCCGGCAAGCACATGGCCACGGCCTCCTCCCCCAGAGCTTGCAGCCCCGATGTTAGGGACGCAGCAGGCAGAGGGCCAGGTGGAGGCTCAGCTGCACAGGGAAGGTGCCGGAGACGCGTGCTGGGCACCTGCCCGCGGTCACAGCTCATAGTAATCCATGACCTTGGACAACAGGGCTGATCCCAGCCTCACATTTATTGCAGGGCTGGGCCTCTGGTTTTGGTGGCATTTTTAAAGACATGAAATATTGACCACAGTAGCTTTCATAGGTGGCTCAAAAATGGACTGTGGAGTGGTGATATCACTTTTATATGTTTTAAAATTGTATTATTTCCCAGGTCTAAAGAATTAATTGGCCGAAGCATCGCACGGCTTCTAAACAGGAAACGGTGTTAGATGTAGTTATTGAAAAGTGAAAGCATTTTTTCCTGAAACTCTCCAGATCTCAACTCCTGAATAACTTGTGTTTCTTTAAATAAAATATTAGAAGTTAATATTCTGTTTTCTGAAGTGGCATATAAATTTCAGGGACAACTGCTTCCTCATGCAATGCTTGTTCCCTTCTCTGAGGCTTAAATATACATTTACCTTAGACAGTCAAGTACTTGGGAGGTGTTCCCACTTCTCTTTAAGGAGGTGAAGTGTCCCCTCCCGGAGTGGCGTGTTGGGCCCCTCCCCCCGCAGCATGGCACTTGCCACCGTGTCCCTGCCCATCACCCGATGGCCGATGTGTCAGAAGGGAGGGGTGGATGCCAATGCATCCCAACGATACTCAGGACGGCCACAAAAAACAGAGGAACTTATATATTTCCCAGAGCTTCCAGTTAACCTGCTGGTATGCACAAGATAAATGTACAGATTTTACGCTATTTCTTATATTTACATTGCCACCAACCACCACAGAACATGAGCTAATATTTTCTGCTGAATTAAGCAACGTGAATTCTCCCTGCAGCTTTCTGGGACTCCCTCATGCATTTTAGTTACTTCTCTAAACTCTATCCTCCACCCACCATGGGGTATTTTTAATTCTTTTCCCATATCCAATATTCTATCAGCAATTCTGCCTCTCTGGAAAACAGCGCCCAGGAATTAGCAGGACCAAAACCCGTAATTAGAGGAAACAATATATATATATATACTTTCTTTGTACTCCAAACCGTCCCACTTGACAGACAGGAGCACCCGGTCACGTTTTAAGTCAGTGTCAATTATGAATAATGGATTATTTGCAAGGAAACCATACAAAAGTAGATTCTGGACTTCTGTCTAGGTTAGAGTGAGTTAATGACAGATGTGATAGTGATCATTTTTTTTTTTTTTAAGTATCTTCATTTGCCAGGGCTGCTAGTGGTAAATGATTTATTAGCCCAAGTAATGTAAAAGGTAATGAGATAGATTGTTTTTGAAATGTGAGTATCCACTGGATCTGAGAACTCCACGTCCACCCGTGGAATCTCTCCTTTATGAATAACCTCACGCAGTAGTGTGGACCGTGTGTTCCTGCGCTTAAGCCACGGAGCACCACAGACGCCTCGTCCCAGGAGCCCCCGAGGATGACTACAGCCACGGTGAGGACTGTGCTTACACTGGGGGAAAGAAAGTGAGAATAAAATTGGAGGAGAGCACCCAGGAGGCTTCAGCAGGGTTCCTAGTGTTTTATTTTATTATTTTGTAAAGATTTTATTTATTTATTTGAGATAGATAGAGAGAGCATGAGCAGGGGGGAGCAGCAGAGGGAGAGGGAGAAGCAGACTCCCCACTGAGCAGGGAGCCCGATGCGGGACTCGATCCCGGGACCCTGAGGTCATGACCTGAGCTGAAGGCAGAACCTTAACCAACTGAGCCACCCAGGTGTCCCAGGATCCCTAGCGTTTTAACCAAATTCTGCCACGTGAAGCTGGGCGTTGGTTACATTATTCCTTTTCGTCCCTGTGTTCTGTGGGGGTTCTTTCTGGGTGGAGGAAACGGTGGGAAGCAAGCACCCCCGCTTGCCAGAGTGAGGTGTTGTTGCCCTTGTGGGAGCACATCGCGAGGATATGACAGCAGTGAGGCTGAAGGGCTCTGAGTTTTGGGCAGAAGAGGATGTTGCTCTGGAAAGAGTTTTCTGTGAGCTGAAGGCAGTGGGCTTAGCTCCTCTCAGTTCTTCTCAAGTCTACTTAGCAGGGCATGACTCAGGTGAATTTAGGGTGAGGGCTGGAGATGATGGAAATGTTGCTGGATCCTGATCTAGTTTGGGACAAAAGTCAGAAGACAGCCTTGGGGCTCAGATACGTGAGATGATGGAGAGCCCATCTTCTAGAACATGACTACAGAAGAAGCCAGGCAGGCACAAACTCATGGGGATTTTGCAAACACCTCAGGGAGGGCACTGGTCGTCCCAGAGACTGTGGAGGAGAGAATATCTTCTTATTTTCATGGCAAAGGGTGGTATGACCACAGACACCATGTGAGTTGCACATCCGCTAAGATTTTAGTTTATGTAATGACAGGGATCCAATAGACCATAGGTCCCACATGGGTAGGGCAATGTCTGTGTTTCTACTGTCGGATTGCTAGTTTCCAGCACATTCCTTGGATGGAGGCCCCTGGGAAGGGAGTGATGTTGCTAAGTCCAGGATCATCCAGTGGAACTAGAACAACAAAAGGCCGGTCAAGTGGGAGATAGAGCTTGGGGCGGGGTCAGCCACTTGCTGAAAACTGGACCTGACCAAGAGAACAAAACAGGACATACCCCGACTCTGTCTTCCTCCCCTCTCCCGGTCTACCCTCCATCCGTCGGCACCTCCCATGGGCTAAACCAAGTCTTTACTGAGATGTGATTCACATCCCATGAAATTTGCCCTTTTAAAATATACAACTCTGAGAGACAAACCAAGAAACAGACGCTTAACTCTAGAGAACACACTGATGGTCACCAGAGTAGGGGGGATGGGTGATGGGAATTAAGGACTACACTTGTCATGATGAGCACCCGGTGATGTATGGAAGTGTTGAATCACGATATCGTACACCTGAAACTAATAGAATGCTGCATGTTAATGACACTGGAATTAAAATTAAAATCTTAGTAAAAAAATAAAATATACACCTCAATTCAATGGCTATTAGTGTATTCACAGAGTTGGACAACCATCACCAACACCTAATTATAGAACATTTTCATCACTCCAGAAAGACACTGTGTATCTACTAGCTGTCTTTCCCTCCACCCCCCCAAACCCTGGGCAACCACCCATCTACTTTCTGTTTTTTTATGGATTTGACCATTTGGGATGTCTCATAAAGTGGGAATACGAGATATGTTGTCTTTCGTGCCTGGCTCAAAAACGTGGCATGTCTTCACGGTTCATCCGTTTAATGGCTGAGTAATATTCCGTGGCACAAATACATACAACACAGTTTGTTTATCCATTCATCAGTTCATGCACATTTGTTTTGTTTCTAGTCACATACTAAGTTTAAGTTTCTATCTCTCTGCAATCCATCTTAACAGTGTGGTGGGAAATGGAATGTGACAACTATAGCATTTTCAATAAAATATCTGAAAATACATATTGATATCATGCAAATGTTAATGTCGGAGGAAGTTTTAAATGTTTCCCAGGATATATTTTTTTGCATTTCCAAGTAGATCACATTTTACACATGAGAGTAACTTATAAGGGGAGACAAAATAGTTATGGGGGCAAAACTTACCTGAAACATGTCATTTAGCAGAAGCTGATTATCTGAAATCTGGAACCAAAAGGTTAAAAACTTCTGGAAGAAATCGGTAATTTAATCCGTGAAAAATCCTAATTAAAGGAAAATAATAATTCCCCGAGTCTTTGCCTTAATGAATCTTCTGGCTTGAGAACGGAACACCCTACAGAGCCACAGTGATAGAGGGATTACGAACTATTTGAATTATCCCAAATTTGGGTTGGATTCTGTTTATATTGATCTTTTGAATTTCAGTAGTTGGCTGAGAAATTCTTTTTTTTTCCCCATAAGAGCCAAGAGACAAGGCCTAAGTGTTCAAATGTGCCACCTTTTTCCCTGAAAATAAATGGTGTTTTGGGTATTCACAGCGACGTCCATGCTGAATTTTTGGCCCTGTAGCCAGATACCCATTGCCGGGCTAGAAATGTTCGGAGGATTCCATTTACAAAGGACGCACTGATCTAGATCTCCGTTAACTCACCAAGCAAGGTCACTGGTCAACGTTCTACGCGAGCCTCTTCACCTCCTCTACATATTTCCATACATGTGGGATTGTAGCGGAGAGCTCCAGTCACTCCAAATTCTCAAATCCTATGAGAAATCCCAGGGAGCTCATTATCTTTTCAAATTCCCAAAATGCCGATTTTAAGGAATCAATCTCCACAGCTCTCAAAAGAGCTTCGGAGACTTGTTTGCAGCCAACGTGTGACTTTTTTTCATCACTCATCCTGCTGGACACACGGGCAACTCACCACCTGGGAAGACGGCAAGCTTCGCCATTCCAGAAATCGCTTTTGCTCACCCTCTTTAAAAAAGTTGAGCGACTCACCGTTCATAGATAAGAGTGCCATGCCACCAGGACAGTGGAGACCCAGAAGTGCGTGACCCCCTCAGTCACTGTATTTATTCACCAGCCTCCAATCGTTTCCATACACTGTCAACCTGGCGACCACTGAGCCCTATTCTTCAACTCCAAAGCAGGGCAGTTTAGGGAACTCGCTAAGTACCACGCAGCCCAATTATCGAGAAGGATGATGCACAACATAACACAAGGAGCATTCTGAGCCCAGGCCTCCGTGTGATTCTGCCGTCAACTCCACTTTCTTAAATGACCAGACAATGTGGGAGGGACAATGTGTTTTCTACAAATAAGTCCGTGCTCCTCTGTGATTCACGGTACTTTTTATTTTGTGTATGAATGCAAAATTTTATTTGTTTTCCATAGTATTAGTTGTTGCTCCCTCAATTGAGATAAATGACTTTTTTAAAATAAGAGATAATATCTAGAGTAATATAACACTACTTAAACAGGCCTGAAATCATTCTTGTTCATAAAAGTCTTGGTAACTAGGTAACTGAATTGCTCACCTGTCAACCACATGTGATGCAGCCCTATTTATGCCTATTGTCCCAGCTTATTATTTATAGCACCTTTTTCCCACTCCCGGAAACATCCCGGTGGAGGCAATAAATTATTTCACCATCCTAATTATAAGCTTATTTCAGGGCCTTTGCTTTCTTGGTGTTTCCATATATCATTTGATTTAAGATGCTTTTCAGAATCCTGTCGGCTGAGGAGAGGGAGAGGGGGACACCCAGACCCCATGCACACGGCTGTGTGTGGGGGGGGCAGAAGGAAGCGGGGGTGTGATATGCTGGGTTCACCCGTGGGATCAAGTGCCGGCTGCCTCAGGCCCTGGCCAGGCACCAGACTCTGTGCCTGGAAACATGCGACTTATATATAAGGAGCAGTGTTCACCCCCAAGAACTTTCTTTTTAAGAAAATAAGCAGTAGCAACCAAAATGAATAATTTTGTTCTGTAAAGCTTAGGCATGCCATTTGCTCACGACCTGCATGCCACCTGCAAAGTAATGAATACCCTCAGGGAGTCAGTATGGAGAGGCTCCCACCTGCTTTGCCACCTCGAGAAAGTAAGCTCCTGGCTTCACAGCTGGAGCCCACCCCAAAGCAGAAGGCTGCTCCTACCTGCTTTGCACCGGGAGAAGCCCCCTGCTCTCCACCTTGACCAGTCCTCCCAGAGAGCAAGCCCTCCGGAGACCCCAGAAGCAGCTCAGCGTCCCTGAGCTGGCTCTGTCTACTCTGAGGGTCGGGAAGCGCCCCTCTGTGAGCACCAGCACCTAGACGGGTCACGTCAGCCCCACTTCCCCACACGCCTCCGAGGACTCTGGACGGGGGTCCAGTCTTCTGTGCCAGGGCCATAGTGGCTTTTGTAGCTCTTCTTCCTGCACTCCATACGTATTCATTTAAGCTCTGCCTCTCTAGGATGTGGGGGCTGGGGTCACTTTGTCCTTTTCGTTTTTTCTTTTTCCTTCTTCTTCCACTTTGGGGGCTGGATTCATCTATCATCAAATCACGTAATGCTGAACATGGAGTAGGGATCCGCTGAGGTAGGTTGCAAAAGTGGCCATAAATGTTACCTTCCCTTATTCACACTCCTTTGCAAATGACTTTTCCGGGGCTCCCAACAAAGGTGGGGTCTGTTTCTTCACATCCTGTATCCGGACGTGGCCTTGGGGATTTCTCTGGTTGATGATATGTTAGTAAATATCGCTTAAAGAGAGGATTGAGAAGTACTCGTCTTTGAAACTTATCCCCCCTTGCTCTGCAAGTCCTGTGACTGCCGCCCTTGGAAAAGCCTGGGCTAGGCTCTGCAAGATAAGCAACTCGTGGCCTGTGGCCTCCATCCCCTCTGCTGGGAGCAAGCACCTGCTGCCAGAGGCATCGTGCAGCCCCCGGACCCTGGTGACTACCCATGCACGGGAAGCCCATCTCAGTCGAGGACAGACCACATCTCCAACCTCGAGAATCAGGAGTAAATAAATACAGTGGGGCCCCCTTATCCGAGGCTAAGTGCAGCTGGGAAGCGGATGATCCTCCTGACTTATCACCATAAGGTGAATAGCAGCCCGATGCAATGTCACAACACCTACGTCATGCACCTCACTCCATCATCACGAGGGCACTTATCACCCCACGTCATCCCAAGAAGAAGGGGGAGGGCAGTACAATAAGATTTTGGGAGAGAGAGAGACGACGTTCCTATAACTTTTATTACAGTATATTGTTATAATTGTTCTACTGTATTATTATTGTTATTGATCTCTTACTGGGCATAATTTATAAATTCAACTTTATCACAGGTGTGTATGCATAGCTAAAAACAGTATATATAGGATTTGGCACTATTTGGGGAAGGGGGAAGTCTTAGAACGTAAGGATAAGGAGGGATGACTGTAGTTCTCTTTAAAGCTACTTTGGTTGTGGATAGTTTGTTATGCAGGAAAAACCAATTGGCATATCCAATAAATTGCAGAAGGAGTGAATGAGCAATGGTCTCAGAACTTACAACAAACTAGGCTTCTGTGTATGTGTATTTATTTTTATACATATAAATCAATGTGGATATTATACATTTTTATTTCCTCCTGGTAAACATTATGGAAGTTCAATTCTTCCTATTTGTATTAGAGTTCTCTAGAGAAACACACCCCAAACAAGCCCCCCCCAACACACATATTAATTAGGAAGAATTGGCTCTGTGGTTAGGGAGGCTGAGAAGTCCCATGATCTGCATGCAAGCTGGAGACCCAGGAGAACCCTGGTATAATTCAGTCTGAGTCTGAATGCATGAGAACCAGGGAGGCTGATGGTGTGAATCCCAGTCCAAGAGCAGGAGACAGATGTCCGGGCTGAACCAAGCAGGCAGGACGGGGCTGATCCTCCCTTCCTGGGACCTTTTGATCTATTAGTCCCTCAACAGACTGGACCATGCCACCCACATTGGGGAGGGTCATCTGAGTCCGCCCATTCAAATGTTAATCTCATGGGTAACCCCCTTACGGACACACCCAGAATAATGTTGAATTTGGGTCAAGCTGACACATATATTGTTATAACACTCACTTTACCGGTTGGTTTTCTACTGTGATTGCCTTCCTGAAATTACTAGTATAGATAATTTCCCACTGGAACATGAAATATTGCCCGCAGTGTGTTCCAGAATTTAGAGGTGAAGAAACTGAGTCCAAGAAAGGACTGGGGACATGCCCGAGGTCATGGCGCCATCAGCAATAGTCCAGTCTCAGATCCAGAGCCTGGCGCACACTCAGAGACTCCAAGGGTTGAGGAACAGTGTGACCTCCCCGGATTTTATGGGCGGTAAAGGGAGAGCAGCTCCCTATGTGGGGAGAGGTGTTTGCGGCCGAGTAGGTGCTATTTTGGAAGGCCTGAGAGCCCAGCGCGTGCCATGGGGGAGGCTTGAAGAAAAGGGGCGAGTGGTGGTGATGGTGGTGTTGGTGGTGGTAGTGTGTGCGAATTCATGCTCTACCTTGAAACCCGTGGAAGATTCAGGTGCAGAATATTGTGTTGCTCAGAGGAGGGGAAACAGGTCCTTGACCCCCATGGACCACAGGCAAAGCTACTCAGCCCAGTCCTCTGTTTTTGTAACGTCTACAAACATCCACCTGTTGAAAAGGTGTGGATGCACCTGGATCATTGGAAGAGGGAGAACCTGTGAGAAGAGAACACATGCTTACTGAAACACCGGATTCCTTACATTTTTAGTATGATGAGTGGCCTCCAGTCATTAGGTCTGGTAGCCTCTTGCCTCTCCTTCTCTCTGGAAGCCTTACATTTTGTCTCCATGTTTCAGGAGGAAGAATTCTGGTAACTTGTGTCCTGGAAGAAGGAAATCACGCAAGCCTACAATATAAAATCATCATTTGCCCCAATGCACAGATTAATTTAGAAAATTTAAAATATTTATAATACAGTTTACATTTCACATTTTAGATTCTTATAATAAAGACAAAAGAGAAGTCAGACAAAGGAAAGTTAAACTTTATAAATAACCATACGTAATCAGGTTTGCTTAAAACTATCAGAATTTAAAGGCAGGGTGGATGCAAGGAAGGGGTAAATACCATAGACAAAAAGCTCATAATTCAACTAAAAAATTGCAGCCAACTCCTTACCCAAGACCCTTGTCCCCCCACCCCCAAAAGAGAAGGAGAGAGGTTTAAATGTCTACAAGGCAATTTCTTTTTTTGGTGGGGGGAAGGGGTTGCTTTATATTCTCAGTTGTTTAAGATTTCACTGATGTCCCCTAACGCCAGCCCGCCAGCCTCCATGCCCATCTAATCAGCACGAGGCCATCCCAGATCGGTCATTGGTGGGAATCAGAATGCATCCAGCCTTAAAATGGCAATGCACTGTCCAGATTTAAAGATGCTAGGCGTTCCATGGGCTAATGGATTATTGATCCCAACGGAGGAGACATATTTAGAAGGTATAGGTTTGGCTTATGGAAGATTTTAAAGTGGTTTGTAAAGCTGTGTCAGAGAGAAACAGCACCACAAAGAGGTACAAGCTTAATACTGCTTCTATTGGGATGTGGCTGAGCTCAGACACAGAAGGTAAAAACAGGTCTTCGCAGACAGGCAAGCCTTGGGAATGTGTACCCTCCATCAGAGAAAATTGTCTGACTTGTGGCTTTTCCATGTTATATTTGGGTTGAGATCTCATGTTTCTGGATCTTGGATATGTTATTTGAAATTGAATTTACTTAGAAACATAAGTTATTGTTATTGGAAAAAAATATAATGCTAAATATAATGCTCTATATTTATTTTTATATTTGTTTGAGAAAAATTACCAAACATCCTCTGTTTTAGCCTCTTTGCTGGTAGGACATTGGTGACTTTAAATTTTATTTCTTTTTAAAATAACCTGCATGTTCTGATTATTCTAAAATGATTGCATTTCATGTAATTCAGTGTATTCACAAGAAAACCGGAACGATGATTTTAAAAGGCAAACATTATTAGTCTGAAAATGAGACTGTGGGCCAGTCTTCTTGCAGGAACATATTCTCTTACCTGCCTGTTTATTATTGTAATTCAGTCTGATGGAAAAATGATGCTCTTCACTGCTGTGATTATTTCATGTTAATTTATATTCATCCTCGCTCAGACTCATGACTCACAGAGACACATTTTTTTTTTCCTTAAAAGCCCCGAATGCATGAATCATTGCTGAGTGCCTCCATGATTCAGAGCATGTTTGTGGCAGAAATGCATGAATGAGTATGATGGCCATTTACTGATGAACCTAGTCAGAGAGTCAGCCATAAATCTGCCCAGGATGAATTCATAGGGACTTGATTAACATCCACACGGAATGAATTACAGGGCGTGTCACTTTGCGGTGAGCATGCATGATACACAATGTTGTGTTTACAATGTTATTACTGCCACCGCACATATATTTGTACTTCTGTTTTTTAGTATATGGTTGTTAAATTGCCAAATTTATCATTGTGGTTGTTTTACCAGTTTGAAATGAATGCCTGAAACTTTTTTTTTTTTAAAGATTTTATTTATTTATTTGACAGAGAGACACAGAGCGAGAGAGGGAATACAAGCAGGGGGCGTGGGAGAAGGAGAAGCAGGCTTCCTGCAGAGCAGGGAGCCCAATGTGGGGCTCGATCCCAGGACCCCGAGATCATGACCTGAGCCAAAGGCAGAGGCTTAATGACTGAGCCACCCAGGCGCCCTGCCTGAAACTTCTTTAATGACTGAAACAAGACTTGTCAATAAGAGATCAGATTTAAGAAGACACAGAACACTCAAAAGAGGAGACTGAGAAATAAGAATTTTTAAGGTAGAGTGATTTTCTCCTCAACCACTTTGAAGGGTCTCAGATTTCCTAGCTGACCTTGAAAGAATTCTATCTCTGCACTTTGGAATCAAAATTTACCAAATCTATTCCTATCATTCAACTCTTCAAAAACTACCTCTGCTTCTAATGAATCCATGTGCCTTTGGGAGGTCACCGCTCATGGAGACAAAGAGCTCAGTCCTTCTGGTTGGATAAAACGAAGATCAACCTCTGGGGAAAATAGGGTACAGTTTCAAAAAAAAATTAAAAAGTAGTTCTTCCTAACTTCTTTCTCCTTGAGAGCAAGGTCAATTTTGAATGGAATTGATACTTACTTTTTAAAAAGGTGCAATAAAAAATACAACAAAGCCAAAGAAATGGGAGAGATGTTTCTACATCTCCCTCTCTCCCACCAGTGCTGAAAAGTCCTCAGATCGGTTAGCCTGCTGCTGCTGTCACCGCTTCCTGCCTCTTCAGCTGCTGCCCCGTCCTGTCTTTTAGCTGCGGGGACCTGACCTGGTCTGGCCACACCAACCCACCCCAGGGAAATGAATGAAGTCCAGTCTGAGCCCCTGGCACCCACCTGGCGCTCCTTTGTCTGTGATTGGTCTAGACGTGAGCACGTGACCCACCCATGGCCAATGAGACAGAAGGGGGTGTGTCTGGGGAGCTGGGAAACATTTACCTCCTTAATAAATAGAAAACCAGGCATTCTGGCTGGCTGGGTGGGAGGAGCATTGGGCTCTCGATCTCCGGGTGGTGAATTTGAGCCTCAGGTTGGGTGTCGAACTTGCTTAAATAAATAAATAAACTAAAAAAAAAAACCAAAAAAAACAAAAAACAACAAAATCATCCACAAGGTAAAGATTTTTTTTGCTGTCCTCATATTCCTTCCTGCTGTTCTTTTTTTTTTTTTTAAAGATTTTATTTATTTATTTGAGACAGAGAGAATGAGAGAGAGAGAGGACATGAGAGGGGGGAGGGTCAGAGGGAGAAGCAGACTCCCTGCCGAGCAGGGAGCCCGATGCGGGACTTGATCCCAGGACTCCAGGATCATGACCTGAGCCGAAGGCAGTCGCTTAACCAACTGAGCCACCCAGGTGCCCCTTTCCTGCTGTTCTGAAGGACTTGACACTTGGGTCTGCAACAGCCACGTTGTGGTCGTGGAGATGGGGGGGGCGGGGGGTGGCTAGTCCTTGGAAAACAGGTGATGTGCCAGGAATGCAGACTGAGACGGGAGAACTGCGTGCCACCTTCTTCCAGATCAACCTTGAGAGCGCCCACTGCCGTGGGCAGAACAGCGAGGGGGCGCCTGTCCTCATTCCCAGAGCCTGGGACCCTGGCACACCGTGTGCCTGGCGAGCGAGAATAAAGGCAAGACTATCCTGCATGAACAGGGTGGGTCCAGTGTCGCCAAAAAGTCCTTAAATGGGGAGAAGGCAGGCCGGGGAGTCATTGTCACAGTGGTGCAATGTGAGAAAGACTAGACTGGCCATTGCTGGCTTTGGAGACGGAGGAAGGGTCCAAGAGCCAAGGTATCCAGGCAGCCTCTAGAAGCTGGAAAATGCAAAGAATGGGATTTTCCACTAGGTCCTCCAGAGAGGGATGCATCCCTGCAGACTGGTTGGAGGCCCATGAGGCCCATTTCAGACTTCTGCCCCCCAGAACGGTAAGATAATACCTTTATGTTGCTTCCAGCCACTAAATGTACCTTATCGTAGCAGCATAGAAAACTAATATATCCAATTAGAGATGTTCAGTTTGAGATCAAATGGCTGTACGAAGCCACTGTCAGCTCAGTTTTCTGTTCTTTCTGCCTGAGTTCCCGTTAACGACATGTGCGAGCATGCATCAGCCTCTGCAAAACCGAGCACCCCTTTCCTGTTTGGGGCATTAGGCACAAAGACAGTTATGAGCTCCTGGACCGTGTGCTTTTCCTTTCTGGTGACGTGCATCTCACACTCACGCTGTGTGCCCATCCATGTTCCTATGGAAGTGTTCAGATTGATCTCTGAGAGAAAGGCCCGGTGGGTCCTGAACTTGACTGTCTCAGGGCAAACTGAGGGCACGGTCTCAGCACTGGCAGTGAGCTTGGCTCTGCTGCATCAGGCCGCCTGCTTTGCACCTGACCCGGGAGGCTGCAGCACCTGCCCTAGCCACTGACCAGTGCACCCCCCCCCCACCGCCCCAGGGCTGGGAGTCTTCCCAGCGCAGTAGACTTGGAATGATCCGACTAAGGGCCTTTTGGGCTCTCATGAAGAAAACTGTCAAGGTGGAGAAATGGCCAGAACTGAATATTTGAAACTAGGGATGTGCCGGTTTCTTGGCCGCTTCCTTTACTCAGATTTGTTTGGACCGAGTTCTCTGAAGCAAAGCCGAGGAAGAGACTGTGGCCATCGGGGCGATGCAGCAGTGGGGGACAAGTTCAGAGTGTGAAGTGCTGGGAAAGGGTGGATTTCTGCAGCCCGGTGGCCAGGATTCTCAGTGCGAGGAAGCCGGGCGGGTGGGTGGGACCGTCTCCCCCTTGGAGGCCCGTCGGAGATGGACGGAGTCGGGGCCGTGAGCGAGGCAGTGAGCGAGGACGGTGAAGGGCTGAGAGAGGCAATAGCAGACCAGGTATCATGGTCCCTGCAATTCAAAGTTGGGAGCATGAGCTCCGTGACAAACACTCTGATGTGAGCTGGGGTCCATGGTTGAGGCTTCACGACTTTGGAAAACTGTGTGGCACCTTTAACTAACGAACTATGTGGCCTCCTTAACTGGTTAACTATGGGGCACCAGTAATGAATTAACTGTGTGGCCCCATTAGCTAATGCTAGAGAGCTGCCTGCAGTTATCACCCAGAAATGACAATTCCTCGTCATCTACCTGAAGGAACGAGTTCATATGTCCATCAAAACAGGAGTAAAGGGGTGCCTTGCCGGCTCAGTGGAGTGTGTGACTCTCGATCTCAGGGTTGTGAGTTCGAGCCCCACGTTGGGGGTGGAGATTACTTAAAATCTTAAAAAAAAAAAGCAGGTGTATGAAAATGCTTATAATCACTTTTCTCATAATATCTAAAATCCAGAAATAATCTAAATGATTATTAACAACTGAATGGATAAAAATATTGTGGCATATTTATACAATAGAATACTATGCTGAAATTAAAAAGGAAAAAAGAAAGAATGATCGCTACACAGACAGCAGCTTGAATCTCACAGAAATAATGTTGAACCAAAGAAGCCAGTCTGAAGACCAGAATCTCAGACTCTGTGTTATTCTACTTATAAGAGGTTTAAGAACAGGTACAATTAAACCATGGCAGTGGACATGAGAAAAAGAGCTCTTTTGGTGGAAGGTATTGAGTGTTTAAAAGGATAAGAAGGTGTCTTATGGGTTGGGGTGTGTGTGTGTGTGTGTGTGTGTGTGTGTATGTTCTCCTGGCCAAAACCTTCACTGGTAAATTTTAATCATTAACTATTACAATCCTAGCTTTCGGCAAGGATATTATCATTTATCAATATTATCATTTACTGCAGATTTAATTTATATCCCCAAGCCTCCCAGTGGGTTAAACCAGACACAATATCAGTTCTCATTATATTAACCCTGTTATGTTCACTTCTATACTTTTTTTTTTTAAGATTTTATTTATTTATTTGAGACAGAGAGAATGAGAGGCAGAGAGCATGAGAGGGAGGAGGGTCAGAGGGAGAAGCAGACTCCCTGCCAAACAGGGAGCCCGATGTGGGACTCGATCCTGGGACTCCAGGATCATGACCTGAGCCGAAGGCAGTCGCTTAACCAACTGAGCCACCCAAGCGCCCCTGTGCACTTCTATACTTTTTAAATTTTATTTATTTTTTACTCAGTTCAAATGTTTATTATTAAGAAAAGTACATCCATATTTTTCTTTTTTTTTTCCACTAACACAATGATTAGTGGGATGAGTCAACTTAGCTGTTCTTTTTTGTTTTGTTTTTGTTTTTGTTTTTTTATATGTATATATATTTTTAAATTTTATTTTATTATGTTATGTTAATCACCATACATTACATCATTAGTTTTTTATGTAGCATTCCATGATTCATTGTTTTTGTATAACACCCAGTGCTCCATTCAGTACGTGCCCTCCTTAATACCCATCACCAGGCTGACCCATCCCCCCACCCCCCCTCCCCTCTAGAACCTTCAGTTTGTTTCTCGGACTCCATAGTCTCTCATGGTTCGTCTTTCCCTGTTCTTAATGAGCAATTCCCTCTTCTGTGATGACGTCACCAAGGGAAGCCTATTTCCTCTGGAGGCGAATTCGAGACGGGCGGGCTCGTGGTCTGTAATGCTTTCAGAGTTAGAAAGGAAGCCAGCTCTGCATCATTCCACAAACAAGTGTTTTGTGATATGTGTTTCACATCACGATCTACAATCCTATATCCGGCTCTCAGTGAGCTCCCTGATGCAAGCGTTTTCTATGGGAAGAAAGTTGCCAAGGGCAACAAACCTGCCATGTGCAGACATTTTGTGGTAGGACTTTCTAATTGCCGTGGGACTCTGAACATCACCACCACTGTAGGTGCCAACCAAAGTGTGAGTGAGTCACCGTATTAATTCAGCAAGCCTGGGTAGGATAGTCACAAACGTAAGACTGTAGACGTGATCTTAGGTCTTGGGCAAGCCCTTCACCTCTCTGTACCTCATTTTTCTTACACATAAAATGGAGATAATATCTTCCTCCTTACACTATTATGAGGGTTAAACATTTTTAATCTATATTAAGTGCTTAGAACAGTTCCTGGCACAGAATTGGTGCTGGGGAAACTCGTTACACAGCAGTAACATATGACAGCATCATTACCTGCCTGTGTTGTTACAATGATGCTGGGGGTGGTGGCAGGTGGAGTTGTAAGGATGACCCCAGGGCCCCTCACCCTTGTATATCCCCCTCCTCTCGGAGCGTGGGTGAAATCATTTAGGGGGATATTGATGTGGGAAACAAAGGAAAAGAAAAAATTAAATTTCCTTACTACCTACAGCCCACTGACGAGTCCTTGAAACAGGCAGAGTGACCTTCCTCTAGGGGCTCAGCTGCCTCGATGTTCATACTTTGCTAAGGGCAAAAGGCAGTCTTAGCCCAAACCCCGGGATCCTGTAAGTCTACTTTAATATATAAAAATTCCTTTGGAAACTTCCTTTATCTCTACCCCGTCAAGGTACATGTTGGCAATCACCCCCCAAGCATATGGCCCACCGATATACATCAAGGGTCTCATGACTAAGGTTTTATTAGACAGTAATAAATTACCTTTCCCAACAATAGCTAGCCCCCTCAAGGTCCTGGAAACCTTGCTTCCAAAATTCCTAGAGGCTTACGCCATCCCTAACTTCCTCCCAACTTGAAAGTATATAATGGGCCACGCCTCATGACCCCAGTGCAGCTTTCTGCCCATGGGTCCTGTCCCCGTGCTTGAATAAAACAACCCTTTTGCACCAAAGACATCTCAAGAATTCTTTCTTGGCTGTCGGCTTGGAACCCTCGTGTCTTTCCTATAGCTTTATCACTCCTGTAGGTGTTGCATCTTATATGGCAAAAGGGAGTTTGCCTCAGTGGTCTAATCTAAGCACACGGGCCTTTTAGAAGCAGAGTTTTCTCTGCCTCTGGAAGAGAGGTAGTGGAAGAAGAAGTCAGGGACAGCAAGCACGAGGGGGCTGGACACACTGGTGCTCACTGGGAGGTGGATAGGGCCCCTGGCTGACAACTCACTGAGAAACAGGGACTGCAGTCTTACCACCACAAGGCTATGATTTTGGCCAAGAAGCAAAGGTGATTGGAAGAAGATTCTAACACAGAGCCCAGCCGACCAACACCTCGATGGTGGCCTTCTACTTCCCTGAGCCTGGACCCCAATCGAGCCTACTCGGTCTTCTGACCTACAGCACTCTGTGAGAATGAATAGGTGTTATTTTTAACACCAAATTTCACTGCTCCATAGTGGGAATTTGCTATGCAGCAATCAGAAAACTAATATAATGATAATGCTTAGAAGCAGGGGGGATGCAAAATGATGCTTCACAATCGCTAATATGCACAGACCAAACACTACCTACCAGGCTCTGGGATAAGTGCTCTGCTTGATTTATCTTATTTAATCTCTCCACGATGCTGTAGGGTACATCCTCTTATTACCACCATTTTGCACTGGAGGACCGTGAGGCTCAGCTAGGCTGAGTCCCCTGGCAAAGGTCATACGGAGAGCAGGTAGCTGAGCTGGGATAGGATTCAAGGCATGTCAGGCGTGAGGCTCACATTCCCAACCACCCAGCAATAGGGCCCAGTGTTTGTCTTTATGGGAATGTTAAGTCCATGAAGACGAACACGACAAGCATTAATTCTATAGGGCACTTGGGAAAGCGTGCAGGGCTTTTCGAAGGGCACATATAGAAAAACCCCTCTATTTTGGGAAGACATGTCTAAGGTGGTATATTCTAAACTGCAGTTTAAAAGATCCACTATAAGAATTGTTTTATTCGGGAGTTTTCATTTTGAGGATGGACCAAACCCTGACTCCATCCTCCACCACCAGGATGACCACTGCACCCCTGCGTCTGGCTCGTGATTTCAAGCATAAGGCTCTGTGTTTGGTCTTATAATCATTACCAAGAAGTATTTCTCTAACTGCTTCAGACTAATTAAACCGTGATGAAGTTGAAAATGAGGCATAAATGACATTTTTGTGCCAGAAAATATTCTGGTGACCTCTTGCCACCTCATACGGCTACTCACTTCGTTGGGTTCAATTAGTGAGAAATTGCAGGACAGTGGACAGCGCTCTGGGGCCAGCGGTGCTCAGAGCCACAGACCCGGCGCAGGCTGGCTATTAGCATAATCACCCTGCAAGCAGCAGACGGGCTTCAGGGAAACCAGTATCATTATCGCATTAGTGTTCTTCAATTGAATTGTAATTGCATGTAGTTTTGTTTTGCATTTAATTAAAAAATTTATCTTAGTTGTATACCTCCATAATGGCGATAAGCATGAGCAATCTACTCCACACTTTCTGGGTGGGAGAGTCTCGGGGATATTATACCAATAATTTCAAGGAAGACTCAGGGTCGGTAAGAATTGTGTTTTCTTATCGAGGGTCCGTGATATCGGGGCGCGTGGCCACCGCTTTCAAGCAGGACCATCAGGGCAGCCTCCCACATCCTCCCCTTTGCTCAGACTGCCTTCATCCTTCTCGACAAGGAACCTGGCTCTTCACGGATGGAACTGCAGTGATGTGAGCAGACAAGCAGGTGAATGTGGGGTCCTGATGCATGGACCGACTCCACAGGGGGGGCACGGAAGTGGGGAGAACAGGGTGCTTGGAAGTCAGATAAGCTGACCGTTCATTCATCCCTTCAATCCTCAAATCTATGAACTCAGTGGTTTCCAAACTTTTCCGCACATTAGCATCACCCAGAGAGATTTTAAAAATCTCCCTAGTTCCAAGAACAGACAGAGGCGACGCCCTGTACCAATACCATCAGGATCTCCAGGTGGGGGGAGCCACGCCTCAGTGTGCTTCACGTTTGGAAACCACTAGGCTAACCCCTTTTCCCTTTCTAGTAGATTCTGATTTTCCTTGGGTACCCTTCTTTCCACTCAGCCATGGGACCCAGTAGGGCTGAACCGGCCCTCAGATCTAGGGCTGCAGAAGCAGATCAGGGTGAGGAGTCCCCGGGCAATCCCAGTTGCTCCAGAAATATCCATATGACCGAGGTTGGCCCAATCACGTGGTGGGCACGTTGACTTTATGATTACACGATTAGGAGTGGTTTGTTTGTTTCCTTATCTCTCTGCGATCAAAAGAACATGCAGCTTCCATCTGCTCTGTCCAGCACCTTAAGGGGAACAGGACCTCAGCTGTATCTGTCCAGACAGGTCGTAGAGCAAAAAGGTAGGAAGAATCATGGTTCTATGTGGACATTGCCGAGCTGCTGAGTCCACCAAGCTAGATGTCTCTCCTGCCTCAGTTCCTCTCCCTCTGCAAGACAACACATTTCCACGGTGCTCACATGGGTCTCAGGCGCCGTCGTCCTGCTCATACCCAACCTGGGCTGGTGGGTCTGGTGTGTGGCTTCACATCCACTGAGTTCCCAGCAACTCCCAAGATGAGTGGTATCTGTGCTATGAGCCCCCCCATGTCCTGGAGCTTTGAAATAGTACCAGAAAGCGTGCTTTGTGGGTGTGTGTGCTCTGCAAGCAGACATCTTCCTGCATTTGAGGAAGGAAGAACAAGAAGAGGCAGCGGCTGCTAACACCGAAGGCTCGCTCGTGAAAAGCACGCAGTTGTGGAATTATCTGCGCTCCTTCTGCATCTGACGGCTCACTGATCAACAAGAAATGATGGCGACAGCTGATACATTGGTCCTGATATCTTGCTCTGAGATGAAATTGAAAACAATGTTTCTAAATAAGATAATACTATGTATGCTTCCCTGGAAATAAAGTAAACCACGCCCTGTGGCCGGTCAGCCTTGGAGTGTTTGAACATGGCTTGAAAGTGTAGCAGGTAAGTGGGAGGTTGAGTTCAAGTACTGACTGCGTTTCTGCATTCTCCAAGACATGGACTCAACTAATGGAGCTTTTATTTAATTTCAGTTCTTTTTAAGTGGAAGCATCCACATGGTCATTGTAGAAATATTTTTGAAATATAGTAAAGTGTAAAGTTGAAACTTAAAAAAATCCCAGTAACAGACATAGCCACTGCTCTTACTTTACTTCATTTACTTCTCATTTTTACATCAGTCATATATAAGCCGATATAAATATGTGTGCATTTAAAACATTAACTCCCATTTTATTTTAGTGCTTTAAAAATGTCCTTATATCCCTGCTTTATGACCTCAATATATTCTGAACATATTCCTATACTAGTAAACACACTTATTTTACTTACTTATTTATTTTTTTAATTTAAATTCAATTAATTAACATATAGTGCATTATTAGTTTCAGAGGTAGAGGTCAGTGATTCATCAGTTGCATATAACACCCAGTGCTCATTACGTCACATGCCCTCCTTAATGCCCATCACCCAGTGACCCCATCCCCCCACCCACCTCCCCTCCAGAAACCCTCAGTTTGTTTCCTAGGGTCAAGAGTCTCTTATGGTTTGTCTCCCTCTCTGGTTTCGTCTTGTTTCATTTTTCCCTCCCTTCCCCTATGATCCTTTGTTTTGTTTCTCAAATTCCACATATCAGTGAGATCATATGATACTTGTCTTTCTCTGATTGACTTATTTCACTTAGCGTAATACCCTCTAGTTCTATCCATGTCTTTGCAAATGGTAAGATTTCATTTTTTTTGATGGCTGAGTAATATTCCATTGTGTATATATACCCCATCTTCTTTATCCATTCATCTGTTGATGGACATCTGGGCTCTTTCCATAGTTTGGCTATTGTGGACATTGCTGCTATAAACATTGGGGTGCATGTACCCCTTCGGATCACTATGTTTGTGTCTTTGGGGTAAATACCCAGTAGTGCAATTGCTGGGCTGTAGGGTAGCTCTATTTTTAACTTTTTGAGGAACCTCCATACTGTTTTCCAGAGTGGTTGCACCAGCTTGCATTCCCACCAACAGTGTAGGAGGGTTCCCCTTTTTCCTCATCCTCGCCAACATCTGTCATTTCCTGACTTGTTATTTTTAGCCGTTTTGAGCCGTGTGAGGCTACAGTATCTCATTGTGGTTTTGATTTCCCTGATGCTGAGTGATGTTGAGCATTTTTTCATGTGTCTGTTGGCCATTTGTAGGTCTTCCTTGGAGAAATGTCTCGTTCATGTCTTCTGCCCATTTCTTGACTGGATTTTTTGTTTTCTCTGTGTTCAGTTTGATAAGTTCTTTATAGATTTTGGATACTAGCCCTTTATCAGATAAGACATTTGCAAATATCTTCTCCCATTCTGTCGGTAGTCTTTTGGTTTTGTCAACTGTTTCCTTTGCTGTGCAAAAGTTTTTTTTTTTTTTAATCTCTTCTAGTCCCAAAAGTTCATTTTTTCCTTTGTTTCCCTTGCTTTTGAAGGCAAGTAAACACACTATTTTAAAATTAAACCTTTTGTATCCAACTGTATATTATTATCATCATCCTGTTGGGCTTTTAAACAATCTTTTAAGTTACCCCTGATTGGCAAACATAATAGCATCCTGGAATTGTTAAGCTCTGGATTCAAGTCTAGTGGGGCTTGGGAAGTGTTTGAGAGCTCTGAACTCTGCTTCGAACTTGCCTCCAGGATCTGTCCAGCAGCTTTTTAACGTTTGGATCATAGAGCATAGCGATAATCATAATAGTAACAGCAGATGTTTGCTGTTGCCCCTGATGAGTGTTAGGTGTTCCTCTAAGTGCTTCACACGAGTTAGCACATCCAGCCCTCACCCTCCACAGGTAAGTATATTGTGATATCCACTCTATGTGTGGGCAAACCAAGAAGTAGAGAGATTAGATGGGACTCTGAAGGAAATACTCTTAACAACCTTATAGACACCACCTCCACTGATAGGGTTGTGTAGCCTTTAGACCTCAGGAAGTCCTAATTTGGGACCCATACACAAGACCCTTTGAGCTACCAGTGGTGGACGCACGAAGGTGTTTCCACATTTATGGGGTAACCTTAGGAGTATGGCATTGACTTCCTCATCAGCATTCCTTAATGAATATTTCAAATTCTTTTCTAAGACGTTGTAAAAAACAGTACCAAAATAATACTTTTCTCTTCTCATAGGGGTTGTCGTTGATGAGCAGACTGATTATTGAGTTCCTTCTGTGGGCCAGGCGCTTTGCTGGGTGCCAGGTAAACACAGTGGTGAAAGAGAGACATGATGTCTCTGCCCTCCGTCCGTGTGTTTGTTCGCACACATCACATGTGTGCATATGTGTGTGTGTGTGTGTGTGTGTCTAATGGACTTCATGTGGGGCAGAAAATGAACTCATTGGGATATAAAAAGGGCCCCAAAGTAGATGATGTAGAGCAGGGAACTGAGAGGGGGTGTGTGTCCTTTGACATTCACACAGACCACCACAGTGTTACCTGGGTGGGGGCCCCGTGAAGGGGCCCCTGGGGCGCACCTGCCCTCAGTACCCGTTGTCGGGGCACGTCACCTTGGGCTTGGTGCACAAGGAAGAAAGGAGGCTTCCTGTGGTCACTAAGGATCTCTGATCCATCCCCAGGTGGGGGATTCAGCCCTAGAGTTCCCCCTGGAGGGGTCATTAACATCCCAAAGCCCCTGCAAAGCTATTGGCATTAAGCTATTGGGCTGCCTGAAGGCAGAATGCACCTTATTTGACAAACAATGACCAAAACAGCTGGAGAAACAAAGCTGTGAGGAGGGAGGAGAATAAGACAGAGGGGGAGACTGGGCAGGAAGGCCTGGGGCTAAAATGATTTGTCTTCTAGGAAAGGAAGGCTGTGGGCAGAGGGCTCACCCCCAGATATCAGGGAGATCAGTCATTAAAAGCTTATTAGAATAATGAATCCGCCACCGACCTGGAACCAGCTAATAGAGAGGATGAAGTTGGTCCACCACCAGCTTTGTCTGAAGCTATTTTGTCACACAGCATCCTTCTGTTTTACTCTGCCAAAAATAATTAACATAATATACCAGCCTGAAGTCCAAGAATGTGTGTGCTGAAAGCCAGAGTCTGCTGTACAGGGAAGGGCAAGTTAAGTTCCCAGATTCTAGGCTCTAGAGCCCGGAAGGCTGGAAAGGGAGTTCTCCAAATCTAAGATTTATTTCAGATGAGCTGTTAGGAGGCATTGCTTAACATCTCAAACATCCGGGGGCCTGTGGCAAACATGTGGAGAGCCCTACACGTATCAGCGTACTTCCCTAAGTTTCTTAGCTTTCCTGAAACCTACCCAGGGCTTGTGGCTTGTTCTGGGAGGGCAAGTATCCTATGTCACTTCTGGGAAGAGCAACTTGAAAACTGGGGTACGTGCTCCAGAGATGCAGCTCTAAGACAGAAATCAGACCCCAAAACCAGGTCGCATGTGCACAAGGAGTAAACCTTTAAAATGTCAAGCTACTGAGATCCAGAATGTGTCCTGGTGGCTGGTGCTAAACACCCCGACTGTTTGAGACTGTTCTAGAATGCCGCTTCCCAAGGCTTTTCCCCAGCTCTCTCTAACAAATACAGGAATGTCTATGTTTTCAGTCAACGTGACCCAGAAAGGGAATTTCTGTGCCACAACCAGAGGCCCTGTAGAGGAATGTTAGTTACCAGACTCTAAACTAGTCTTTAGGGACGCCTGGGTGGCTCAGTCTGTTAAGTGGCTGCCTTCGGCCCAGGTCATGATCCCAGGGTCCTGGGATCGAGTCCCACATCGGGCTCCTCACTCAGCGGGGAGCCTGCTTCTCCCTCTCTGTCCCTCTGCTTGTGCTCTCTCTGTCAAATAAAATCTTTAAAAAAAAAATCTCTTAAACTAGTCTTTACATGTGCACAGCGGCGTGACTTTGCAATCAGATGGAGGGTTGGAGCTCTCTGGGCCTGTAGTGATGAATTATGCTCACATGGGCTAAGCAGGTTCCATAAATCCTAAGAAATTTTTACTGACCGGACTGTAAATAGAGCTTGAGCCCCAAGTCTGACATTTCACACATCTTAAATTAAAAATAATGAGTCCTTCTTTGACCATTTACCCAATGGGTAGATTAAAATATCAGAGGTGTAAGAGTTTTAAAAAATGGCCTTAATGCATCCCTGCAGTTTAAACCAAACATTTATTACATTCCATGGACTGTGATGGACCTTGGGTATTCGGGAATAAATGAGATCTGTCCCCTTTCCACAAGGGGCTTATATTTTAAGTGAAAAAAGAACACAGAAACTAAATAATTAGATGCATACAATAGACTTATATAAAAGTTTCTCTGCGGCTTGGTGCATGAGTACTTAACACAGGCTGAGGTCCAGGAAGAGCTCCTCGTTGGAGGTGATGATCTGGTTGGATCATGAAGGATGCCTGGCAAGGAATGCAGCAAAAATGATCCAGGGAGAGAGGATTGAATGAATTGGTGTGACAGCGTGAAAGGGCTTGGTGTGGAAGTAAATAACAAAGAACATCAAGCCCGAATATGACGGTTACTGTGTGTCCGAGCCTGGTCTACATTCCTCACACCTGTGAGCTCCCTCACTTTGAGCTGGACATTGCTGGAGGATAAGGCAGAGAAAGGGCAGCCCACAAAGCTGGGTGCTTCAACCGGGAAGAAAATCTATTTCAGTGAAGATGAGGTATATTCGAGGTTAAGTCATTGATAAATGACAAATATGTTTAAGGTGCTTGAAAAGCATTCGTGTCTGTCTGATACTACATGATGGGGTACATTGTATTATTATTATTATTTTTTATAATTCTTTTTTTTTTTTTAAGATTTTATTTATTTATTTGAGAGAGAATGAGAGACAGAGAGCATGAGAGGGAGGAGGGTCAGAGGGAGAAGCAGACTCCCTGCTGAGCAGGGAGCCGGATGCGGGACTCGATCCCGGGACTCCATGATCATGACCTGAGCCGAAGGCAGTCGCTTAACCAACTGAGCCACCCAGGCGCCCCTACACTGCATTATTTTATGTAGATCGTATTATATCAGTGGGTCGAGGGGAAGATACCTTGGTCAGTAATATGTATGAAAACCCAAGCAAAGGAACGAAGAAGTAACTGTGGGAAGGCTTCCTTCTTCTGATGACCAAAATTCAGTGATCCAAGTATGTACTTGGAAGGTAAACTGGTGAGTGAAGATATTTTGGGTAAAACAGAAGTAGTATGTAAACATCTCTCTGGATTGGCCCCTGTTAAAAGAACTCCTTCCCGTCAATGTCAATTTGCATCAAAACAAAAGCAGATCCCAAACAAAACAAAACAAAAAACAATCCAGTGCACATGAAATAATAGAAATTGGTAATACAGTGACCCCTGGTTTTGCAGGCTCCTTTGGGGGAAGAAGTAGGATAGAGCTTCGGTGGGAGCTGGCCTCGTGAAATCACAGGGTGAGTCCGATCCTAACCAATGCAGGGACAGGGATGTACGGGGAGACAGGCCAAGAGGACCTGAATGTCCTCACACAGACAAATCCTGGTGAAAGAATGTACCCCAGGCTCTAGCTCTTGTGGTAGCAGCTGTTCTGAGAGCAGGCATCGCAGACTGGAAATGCGTGTGCCTTGCGAGGATTTATACCCTCATTTCAGGATGAAGAATGCTGAGTCGCTCCATGGGGAAGCAAGATGGTAATCTGATTTAGCCCTTTTCTAGTGCTTTGCTTTTATGAGTCTACTCTTGTTTTTTTCTTATCATTGAGACATGATATATTCACCCTGCACAAGCAACAAGATTGTATGTAAATAAGAACATCTCTGATGATATGCAGATGGCCCTGGTTCTCAAATATTGCTCTTGAGTTTTGGAATGGAATGTCATGTGTTCCAAATCTTGGAACACTTTTAATGAGAGGAAAGTCATTGTAAGAAATATTACATCCATATGGTTAAACATCACATCTGTGGAGATACGGAATTTTATGTGTTTTCAAATCTGGTATAGAATATAAACCCTTGGTTGGTGTCTTTAATATATAAAGAACCCTCCCAAATGAACAACAGAAAACAGAAAGAATACAGATAGAAAATTTACCAAAGAAGAAAATAGAATTGAAAAATAAAATTCAACCTTTCTAATCACAAAACACCCTATATATACCATTTATAAGGAAAATGTTTTTAATTACATATAAAATTATATGCACAAAAAGCTAATAGCCTGAAGTTGAAAGAAAGACTGCATTTAGTACAAACTATATATTAGTAAAAACCGTTAGAGAGATTTACTAATACACACTTGTTGTAGGACATTTTGTAATATGTATCAAGAGCCTTACAAATGTATGACCTTTAATTTAGCTGTTTTATTTTTTAAAATATTAACCTTAAGGTTTTAATCACATATTGGGCATATTTCAGTTCAAATATAATTCCTTTCTCCCTTGCTTAAAATAATGAAAATTGGGAACTAAAATGTCTAAAAATTACAGACGGGTTAAATCCATACAGAGGTTGCAATCTGGAAGTCATGAGGACGATAGAGCCTGCAGACATTTTCTCTTTGTTCAACTCTGGGATTTAAGCAAAAGTTCAATGATTTGCCGATATTGATAGGCAGGCTCTTTTTTTTTTTTTTTTTTTTTAAGAATGACTTTTCTTTTTTTCTTCAAAGATTTTATTTATTTATTTGTTGGAGAGAGAGAGAGAGCACAAGCAGGGGGAGCAACAGGCTCCCCAATGAGCAAGGAGCCCAAAGGGGTACTCGAGCTCAGAACCCCGGGATCATGACCTGAGCCCAAGAGAGCCGCTTAACCAACTGAGCCACCCAAGGCATCCCTATAGGTAGGCTTTTAAAACAAACTCTGGAATGTTGATTTGTCTGGACAGAACAGAACTCTGTCAATGCTGCTTTCTAAACATGACAAAGATTGGCCATAGCTAAACATTACCTGCCTTCTTTAGACCATCCCAGACTTTTCCCCATTCTTCCAGTACCCGCCACTCCTTACTGATCTGCTTAATTACTTCACTCATTCCTTTACCTGTCTGGACCCTGTAAGGATTTGAATTTATGGATTTTTGGATTATCTAACTCCTAGTTCATCCATATAATATAATATAATATGAGTCAGCCAATAAAAAATGATACTGTTGAAAACTGTACTAGTAGAGAAAGATACACATGATGTAATAAAGTGTCCAGAATGTCATAAATCATTATTTACAACATGATGGTGCCAGGTGCCACCTCCACCCCCCCCACCAACACATTCTTTCCTAGAAAAGAACAGAGCCTTTTCTGCATATCATGAAACAGAAACCAGAGCCTCTTCCACAACCCCGTCTCCGGGCACCAAGGAACCAGATCCCCTCGCACAACCTCCCAGCATGCAAGAACGTCTGTACCTGGCCCCCTGGTGTCTGCCTTACTGCACCCCCTTAACAGATGAACTGCCCTAAACCCTTTTAAAAGCCCCTGGGTTGGGCAGAGAGCTGGCCTTTGGACAGGCGTCCCCCTTCTCCCCAGGTGGCCAGCCTCCTAAATGATGCCCAAATTCCTTTCCAATCAAGACTCTCATCTTGAGTGTTGGGCTTTGGATGGACGGGCAGCCGAACTTGGGTTCGGGAGCAGGAGTAGACCATTAGGATGTTTGCTGGATAGAATAGCCCAAGCCTATACTCTGTCCCTGATGACTGAGGGCAGCGGGCATGTTAACAGTTGCACTAAGATGCGATTTGCCTTCTTGACTTTCTGTCTCTTGTGAATGTACAATGGACTTCTCCAGGGACTGCAGAATGAACACGGACACTGCCGTTTCCCACAAAGCTGGGCATTGGTGAGGTTAACAAAATTGCAAAATACTTCCACTCACTGCTTTTTTTTTTAAAATAAGGTAGTTGTTTTTTATTTCTTAAGCTGTGTCCTTTATGTTAACGTGTCATGGGTTCAGTACTTTTTTTAAATGAATTGATAAAGACATATTTAAAACATGTCTGTTTAATTTCTAATGGGGTACATATTGATGTCAACAAAAGTTCTTGGGTGTCATTAATAGCGTTTAACAGTATGAAGGGGGCCTGGGGCTGAAATGTGTAAGAACTGACTTAGGACCACAGGGAAAGCTTAACTAGTTTTGTTGAGGCCTTTTCCTGGACTCAGTTCATCCTCACGCCTTGCCTTAGCCGCAAGTGCCCTCCATGGTGAGGGACCCCGTCCTTCCTGGCTTCCCCAAAAGGAGCAAAGCTGCTCCCGGGGTTCCTCATAGCCTGGGAACATGCCTCATCCTCATGCAGTGGTGTTGGAAGAAACTGAATTGAGTTTGCCCTCCTTATGCCATCCCATCGGTGGTTGGAAATGCATCCTCTCAGATCGGAAATTCTGACCGCTTCCACTGAGCTTTTTAATCCCCAAAGAGATGACTTGTTCCTGAGGCTTGGGAAGCTGTTCGAGTTTAGCAATCAGAAATAAGCAAGGAGATTACCCTTAGCCATTGTAACCATTCCTCAGTGTTGGGCTCAGCGGCAGGCAGTACGGTGCTGTGCCCCATGACCAGCTGCCCGCACCACTCTTCATCCTGCAAAACTGAAACTCTGGCCGTTAAACAAAACCTGCCCTCCCCACTCCTCCCTCCACCCAAAGCCACCTCTATTCCACCTGCCGTTTCTAGGAGCTTGATGACTCTGGGTACCAAGTGTATGTGGAATCATACAGCGTTTGTCCTCTAGTCTGGCTCTTCTCACTTCGTGCAATGTCCTCAGTGTTCCTCCACATTGTACCACGTGGCAGGATTTCCTTCCTTTCTGAAGCTGAATAACACTTCATTTCATGTAAATACCACGTTTTGCTTATCGACTCAGTTGTCCATGGACACAAGTTGCCTCCACCTCTTTGCTATTGCTGATAATACCTCTGCAGACACAGGTGAGTCTCTGCTTTCCATTCTTTTGGGGATACGCCCAGAAATGAAATTGCTGAATCATGCAGTATTCTATTTTAAATTTTTTGTGGAACTACCCTACTGTTTTTCACAGAGGCTGCACCATCTTACATTTCACACCAGCAACGTGCAAAAGGTCTAATTTCTCTACCTTCTCACCAACAATGACTAGTTTCTTAATTTTTTTACTAGTGGCTATCCTAATGCGTATGGGGTGGTCTTTCACTATGGTTTGATTTACATTTCTCTAGTGATAGGGGACGTTGAATATCTTCTCATGGGCTTATTGGCCATCTTCTTCGGAGAAATGACCTATTCAAGTGTTTTGCTCATTTTTGAATCTTTATTTTTCTTGTTGAGATTTGGGAGTTCTTTATATATTCTACATATTAGCCCTTTATCAGATGTAGGATTTACAACTACATTCTCCCACTCCATGCCTAATCACTCTGTTGATTGTGTCCTTTGATGCATAGGAGGAAACTTTTTAAAGTGACTAATTGTACATATTTTTTCCCAGACTTTTATTTTGTCTATAAGTTATTGACTGCATTTTATTTTAGTGTATTTTAGCAGAACTAGAGTAGTTTTAAGTTGGTTTTTGTATTGAAATTAGACTTTACATGAATGAAGAAAAAATTAGCAAGTTAAAGACCATTTAATTTCCACCTAGACAACTTTTTCTTTACTTAATGTATGTTGATAAACTTTTCAAGTATATAGGCAATTTTTTGATACTCATGGCTATTCTAATACAAAGTCTTTGCTCGGAAGTTCCAGAATGAATCTTAAATGCTGGTTTGCTGTGCTCAGTGAGGAAGCAGAAAGCATTCATTCCCCACTCTACACGCTTTTTCTCCCACTGTCCTGTGAGTTCCTATCTTCCTGCCTGCTCCAACAGCTGCTCATCCTCTAAAGCACCCCAAAAGCATTTTCTCTGCCATTACCTGGATCACTTAGCTCCTCGTGTCCCAGCCCTGCTCACCTGCACTTGCAGCTCTGAGGCCCCTCATCCCTGCCCAGATACCCTGCTATTCCCCTCATCCAGGTCCCGCTTGGCACCCTCCTCCTGGACTTGCCTCACACCCACACCCCCAGCACCATACTAAGTGTGTGGGGTCTCTGACCCAGCAGGAGCCCTGTGGATACTATAACCAAACCAACATGAGTTCACTCCTTGGGGAGTCAGAAATTACACCAAGTGGAGTTGTCCCACAAAGAAAACTTTTATTTGCAGCAAATAAGGAGATCACGGGGAATGGCCTCCAAAGCCATGACTCCTTGAGAGAGAGAGAGAGAGATGGGTTCCTTTTGTTTAGGGTTAAGATGAATGTTTGAAGAGGGAAGGCTTGTCATCCTATGTAGAAGTGGGCATAAAGTCATGCATACAACTTAGGGAAACATGCCTATACATATGTTTGTGTGTTATGTAAATGAGGCTGAGGCTCCTTCTTGGGCAGAGACTTTAGTATGATAATGAGGTAAAGGTAATTGTTGGTCATTCCAGAGTTTTCTCCATGGTTTGTCTGCTCAGGCTGGAGTCAGGGGTTTAGCTCAAACGGTCTGGGTGGTCTGGGCCAGTAGCAGGCCTTGTCAGGGCTGTCACCATCACCCAAGGGGTGGTTTGGGGTTTCTTTTGCCTGAGTTAAGAGGAAAGCCAGACAGAAAAGCTTAAGGAAAAATGTAAGACAGAGGTTAGTGAGCACAGGCAGGTGGGCAGTAAGGGTCAGGTCCTGGGGTCTAGCTTGTGGACAATACCAGTCATTAGCCCCAACCCTGCTCACCCAGACTCAGGCATGTGGCCATCTGCCCGGCTGGCCCCTGGGACATAGCAGAACCCAACAACCACTGAAAGTCTTCTTGGGGTTTTCCAAATGAGCAGCTTGCCCTGTAATTCCAACCGAGACTAAATCTGTAGACATAGCAACATGGAGTTTTGGAAGGACAGGATTGTTTTCCCTGGGTGGGCGGTGGGGATTATCTCCCTGGGGATTTGTTTTTTGTGATGCTGATGATCTCAGCATCTAGCAGCGTGCCCCGTACATAGTGGCATGAAATAAACACATGCAAAAGATGGAAGGAAGGGAGTGTAGTAAGTGGGAGTGTGGCTCGTGGGAACCAGACGTCCCTGGGTTCTCGTCCTAGGTTTACCCTCTCCTATGCAGCTTTGGATAAATACCTATCTACGCTGTAAAGGATGTAATGATAATAAGTTTACTTATAATGCAAACCTGTAATTAGCATTGCTCAATAAATGCTAGATATTTTTGGAAGCCATCTTATAACAATGCAATATGCTTTTGAGTTAAGTGAAATAGGACTATAGAGGAAGCCAAAGAGAGTAGCCGACCCTCCTTTTAAAAGAAAAGCTTGTCATTCACTCACCAACCCATCAATTTCACATTAAAGAAAATTGAATCTGGAGGCTGAATCATTCTATGAGATTTTCAGAAAATCTATTGAGAGTGCACAGCAAACTCAAGGAATTACCTGGCTTTCAGCTTTTGCTTCTGGATCCCCCTCCCTGCCTCACCTGCTGTAGGTGTGGGGGCTATGTTGTCAAGGGGAAAGATAGCACCCTTGCTCTCAGCCTCCATGTCTGCAGGCAATGCTCTGTAATAACTCATCCAGCAAGGGAACGTGTGGGTGTGTGGGGTCACTGTCAAGGTATGCTGCTTTCACTTCAAACACAACCCAGAAGGGCCAGCTGCTCACTTTCAGAGCAGGAGCAGAGGACCAGGGGAGAGAATGTTCAGTATCTACAGAGCTGAAAGCCCAAGGAGGAGCCAACCAAGACTGAGCCCCAGGCTGCCAATTCAGAGCCAAAATCAAGTGGGCCCTCCAGGTACTGATGGGCAGGAGGACTTTCTTCTTGTGGGAAGGATGGCTTAGGGGGCCGGCTCCATGTTTCCTCCTAACTGTACAGAATTTGAGGCTGGTCACATGGTTAGACTGAGTTTTGCCCATGTGGGGAGTGACTGTAATATACTTTAGCCCATCCACCTGTTTCATCAAGGAAAACCCATTTTCACATCCATTTTGCTAATTAACATGCCAATACATTTTCCAAGAAAAATCTGTTTCTATATGCGATACACTAGCTAGCAAGACACAGACAGATAGAGTTGACAGGTATTAGTAGAAAATTCTGGAATGTGGTTTTTCTAATTAGATGTTAGCTAATCACTGCCGGAAGTGTGAGTATCTGATTTACCACTAGCCCTAGGATATAAATAAAAACTAATTACTTTCATGCTACATCGTCAGGGCTAAACAAGAAAGGAAATTCAAGGAAACACAACACAGGGTTGCCGGATTTCTTGTGATGGTGTTTCAAGTTCCCTATCCAGTTGCGAAGACACCTGTCCCATTTCCCTTAAGGGCAGGTAAACTGGAATCCTTGCTTAGCTGTAATGTTCCTGACAGTCTCCAAAAGAGGGGACCGTCTCCCGTGAATACAATCAAGAATTTTACTTTTGCAAATTCGGGAAGGAGCTTAACACCTCAACCTCTCTCTTCACCTGGGTTATGGACCCAGGGAAATTGCCAACCACTCTGTGAACTGATATCAAATTGAGCAATTCTAATTACTCTGCATGTTGAGCACTGGTGGGACATCATTCGTCATCACGGGTAAAACTGGTAAAATAAATGGGATATACAGAGAAGGGGAAACCTTTCAAGGGCTGGCGATAAGAACAGAGAACCATCCAGCATCACCCAACACAGGTAGTGGATCCTGGGGTGCACAACTGTTGTTGGTATCCCAGCCCACTTCTTCAGCTAACAGCCTCAAATCCCATTTGGAGTTAGCTACCCTTATACATGGGAATTTTAATGAGGCTTTCTTTCTGACCAGTTAGAGCAGCAAGCCTGTCTTCTGAATGTGCTTTCACCTAATCCTTCTGGCCACAGTGATTTAGAGGTTCTTACACACACACAGGTCTGCACGCACACCGGCCCAAGCACATCTATCTACACGTAAGCGCGCGTGTGTGGCCCTCTTAATCTGGACTCAGGTTGACTCTTGGACTTTTGGGGCCTATGCAGCCGAGAATTCCTGCTTTTTGTTGAAACCGGTTTGTGTGGGGTTTCCTTAAACTTGCCTCCAAAAGAGCGTCATCGATTCTTCAGATATTCTCACGGGATCCACCACGGTGCCCACCTATGAATGGGAAGGAGCATGAGAGAGGCAGCCCCCCCCCACCAGGCAGGTGGGGCGCCCGTCCCTGGGGGGTCCCAGGCAGGACGCCAGGACAGCAGGTAGGGACAGGCAGCGAGTGGTCGGTCTTCTCTCTGGGTGACAGAGAATCAGCAGAAAGAGGCAGACCCGGCCATGGACAAGAGCAGAGTAAAATCCAGATGCAGACAGCTGACCATCCCTGCAGTCCCCAAACACGGGGAAATCAACACAGAGACAGCTTTCCTATGAGGACCACCGAGAGCCAGCATCCTTCCTCCATCCAGCGGGCTGCCGGGTCACGGGACGTTTACTTTGACCAGCGCCCCCCACCCTCCCATGATGGTTAGACCAAAAGTGCAGGTGAACATTGCAGGACCAGAATAAAATAAAGAGATGACAGCCTTAAGATTCAAAAGAAGAAGGACTCTGAGAAACAAACTGAGGGTTCTAGAGGGGAGGCGGTGGGGGGGATGGGTTAGCCTGGTGATGGGTATTAAAGAGGGCACATACTGCATGGAGCACTGGGTGTTATATGCAAACAATGAATCATGGAACACTACATCAAAAACTAATGATGTAATGTATGGTGATTAACATAACATAATAAAATAAAAGATTCAAAAGAAGAGCTATTTTAATAAAGATTTATTAAGGGAAAACAAATGTTTCCTTTTGTCTAAAGTATCTTAGCCCTGACTTTGTGCCCACAAAGAAGGCTGGTCCTGTGGGCAGAAGTGAAAGAGCTATGTAATTCTTGTCACTGAGGTACCCGAGTAGATGAGCTGTAAATATTGTCTCTGACCCTCATCTATTTTAGAAACTGGGAGGATAAAGGAGAGGAACCTGGGAAAACAGAAGAAAGCTGAAAACAGGAAGTTGAAGGAGGGGCCTCAATTTCTCTGGCTTCTCCAAAAAATAAATAAAGCCAAGAGTGGAGATAGACATAGCCTTCACTCTGTGTAGCCCACAGACTCACCCCTACCCCCCTGATGGCCACCTTTTCACCAGCAAATACCCTGCCCTCAAGGGTTCATAAACTCTATGAGCTGATTCTTCTAAATGCATGCGGAGCTGTCTGCCACGCAGCTAAGAGGAGGCAGGGAGGAGGCGGTGTCCTGAAGGTGAGCAGATCTAGGAAAACACAGAAATGAAGCTGGGATGCACAGCATATCTGCAGTGATGTTTGTTTAGAAACTTAATCAGAGAAAAATCTCCATGGACAATTTTTGCAGTTAGGCAGCCTCCCGCCCCATTTGCCTCTTATTCCAGAGTAGGTATGAGATTTTTCTCTGGTGTTCCTAAGGCCAAGGGGGATTCTGTGCCTTAGGACCGTCATTAATATCAACAGCAGAGAATGATTTATTATTAAAGCCCCATAAATATTTAACATTCGGATGCCAGACCCCACGGCTACGTGGACGCTCTTAGAGATTTTCCTCCTTTGCCATCATTGTGAATACTAAACAAACATCTTAAATGAGCCTATAAAATTAAACCCGCCCAAAATATAAATAATTCACATTAAGATGAATGGATTCCAGAGGTTAATTTCTGACGGTGAAGGTGGCTTCTTCCAGCCCAGTGTACCCCTCCCTTCATTTCCTTTCCTCTTCCTCTGCTCTGTGGGACGGGGATCAGGCTTCATCCTAAGGAGCAACTGCTTCTCCCATGTATGTTCATCTTTAAGGTGTGAAGCCTCATCTAATTCCTTGGAAGTTAATTTTTAACCCAGAGGCAGACCACCCATAAAGTTCCTGATAAAGGAGCGCCTGCCTTCTGCTCAGGTCATGAGCTCCAGGTCCTGGGATCGAGCCCCACGCTGGGCTCCGAGCTCAGCGGGGAGTCTGCTTCTCCCTCTGCGCTTCCTCCTGCTTGTGCTCTTTCTGTCTCTCTCTCTCTCTCAAATGAATAAATAAAAAAATCTTAAAAAAAAAAAAAGAAAATGGAAAGATTTCATTCTTTTAAAAAAAGTTCGTGATAAAAATTGATACCCAGTGAACACTGGTTGGTATCATAATTATGTGCATGCCTTATTTTTTAAAAGATTTTATGTATTTATTTGAGAAAGAGATTGAAAGAGAGAGAGAGGAAGTGCGCATGCATGGGGTGGGGCAGGGGCGGAGTCTTAAGCAGACTGCGCTGAGCATGGAGCCTGGTGCAGGGCTCAATCTCATGACCCTGAGATCATGACCTGAGCCAAAACCAAGAACCAGATGCTTAACTGACTGCACCCCCAAGGTGCCCCTTGTGTGCTCACTTTAAAAAACATCCATTTCTGGGGACGCCTGGGTGGCTCAGTTGTTTAAGCGACTGCCTTCGGCTCAGGTCATGATCCTGGAGTCCCTGGATCGAGTCCCGCATCGGGCTCCCTGCTCGGCAGGGAGTCTGCTTCTCCCTCTGACCCTCCCCCCTCTCATGTGCTCTCGTCTCTCTCATTCTCTCTGTCTCAAATAAATAAATAAAAAATCTTTAAAAAAAAAATCCATTTCTGGTAAGAAAGCAGAACACATCTCTCCTCTGGAATTACTGCTGGGGATTCATTTCCCAATTGAGGAATATGGAGTTCAAAGCAAAATTATGGTAAAATCTATACAAACTGGTGACTCCCTTCACCTAACCAGGGCATTTGAGGAGTTGAGAACACAGATGCCAAGTTTCAGAGTGTCACTTGGGAGCCCACATATTCTAAAAGCACCACCATGTGAAATGTTTGTTTCCTACATCGGCTTTGAAGCTGTCATGCCTCATCATCAGTATTTCTCTGTATCCTGGGTTTCCCACACGTGTGACCTTTTTCAAGAGGCAGAGCAATGCAGTTGTTAAGTGACATTCCAGATGTGTCACTGACTGAGAGGTTGTGGATGAGATATAGACCCTCTCAAGTCTCCGGTTCTTGCACATAATGTGGGAACAAGATCAACACCTGTCCTGCCAGGTGGAGCATACACTGCCCTCAGTGCAGAGTGTGATACCTGGTAAGGGTCCAGAATGAGGAGCCCCTGCTACCGTGGTGCTTTAGTGGGGAACCAGCCCTCCTCTAGCCCCGCACACATTCTGAGCAGGATTCAGCCCCCAGACCATGGAGGCCGTTGGTTTTAAGACCCCTTCATTGTAGACCAAGGGACACCTCTTCATTAGGCATGAGGTGAGGGCATCACCACCAGGCCCACACCTCTCTCTACCTTGTACCTTGCTACTCATAGGCAAGCCAAGTCCTCTCCGAAAAGTGTTTTACTTGTTCACTCCTCTTGACCCTGTGTGTTCTGGAAATGGGTGAGAAACTTCAAGCATCACAGAACCAGTTGTCAGAGAGTTTATACCTCGTTTTGGAATTCTTGATGGCTTTAAGAAAATTCAAATGATAGCATCCTGTCTCACAGACTTCTAGAGCATGATAGGATAATGAAAACCAGCTTTAATAATTAGAATAAAAAAGAATGGCTTGAGTGCCCAAGTATCTGTATACAACTTTGGCTTCTGTTACATTTTTGTTCTGGCTCAGTGGCTCTGGATTCTTCAAAGGGCATAATGACTACTTAAAAGCAGATGCAGAAACATGGAAACTGTATAATTTATGGCTAATTTAAAGGATTTCCAAGAGTAATTTTGACCACAAATAATTTTCCTTTTGTGTGCTGACTGTAATGAAGAAATCTGTCTGTAATATAGGATTCCATTTTGCTGGAATGTATGAAAAATTCTCTGAAAGTATCCTGAAATAAATGAGACACTGTCCCTGCACTCAAATGGATTTTAGTCTGGTAGAAGAGAATAAAAACCCCACAGATAACTGATGATTTGAAACGTCATAATCGTGATTTTGAAAGCTAATGTCTAGTAAGCTCTGATTCTATGTCAAGCAATATTCTAATTTTTTGTGTGTATTAGCTCATTAAATCCTCAGCACAACACTATGAGGTAAGTGGTTTTATGATCTCTGTCTTACAGATGCACAGAATTTGGCACCGAGGGGTGAAGACCTTGCCAAAAGTCATGCAAAAAGTGAAGAGAACCAGAACTTAAATCCAGACAAGTCAGCTGATGACGGAGGCACCACCAGGTGTTCAAAGGATCATACCAACTTCCCAGATCAGGGCATTTGTGGAATAATGACGCTGGGAAACACGGAAATGTAGGGGCAAAGAGGGAATTTATTTAGGTGGGATTCAGACAGCAAGTGTAGAGGAAACTCAACTCCCTCATTCCCCAGACCTTCACTGAGCACTTGGTTTGTGTCACATCATCTTTTAGGGTCTGGGGTGATGATGCAGAGCAGGGCAGATGTGATGTCCTCATCCTCTTTCTTGGAACTTACCCTCTTGGGGGAGAGGCAGATGACACACAAATCATCAAGGTGATATCAAGTAGTGATGAGTGTTTGGAGAACATCAGACAGAAGCTCTGAAAACATGCTGGGTGTCACAATTCCTGCTGAGCTAAACCCTTTACTGCACTCAGGCCCTACCTACGGCTGCTCACGGCCACTGGGAAACCTTCATCTCTTAGCTAAACTGTCACCTGCTCAGAGACGTCTTGTCTGATGGCCCTAGTGTTTCTCGGCACTTGGTGAGCAGAGAGGGCTGGCGAGGCTGGATGGACTGGGGGAGGGGAAAACAGGGGGAGGAAAAGTGGATGCAGTCACATGGGGGCCTGGCTGGGAGTAGGGAGGAGTCTGGATTTCATTCTAATGGGAAGACACCGGAGTGTTTCAAGCAGGAGAGTGGCTTCCTGTGATCTGTGCTCTCACTCCATCCCTTGGCCCGCCCAGTGCAGGAGGGATTGTGGGGACGTGCGGAGACAGAGAAATGGAGGTGTGGATATAGCTCTCTGTCTCCCGATAGAAATAGACAAGTGGGTTAACAGATGGAGAGCTTCCAACGACATGTTAAGAGATGTGGCCTTAATTCAAGTGGTGACAGGTATTCTTTTTGAGCTCAGCTTCCACTGCCCTCCTGGGATGGTTGACACCAAGGGGTCGCTGCCATGATTGAAACCCCGACACCCCAATCATGTGAATCAGCTCAGTGGGATCTAAGTTCAGATCTCTGCACCGAAGAGTCCTGGGCCATGTTTTTAATTCTTCAGTGATCATCAATCTTGCCGCCAGTCTCTTTCCTCAGAGGTGCAAGAAACGTCCAGAAGCTGATTTTAAAGTGGTGAACTTATATGGTTTCTAGCTTCACGGCCAAATCTCATTTGGAAAGATGCTTCGTATGGCTTCGAAACTTTTTTTTTTTTTGGCTTTGCTTCCCATTGGAGGTCACAGTAGGATTTCTAAAGTGGAAGTCCAAAGAAACTTACATAGATGGTCAGACGTAGACCAGATAGAAGGTAGATATCGATATAGTTACAGATGCGGGCTATATGAAGATACAGAATAAATATAGACTCTGTACGAGTGTAGATCTAGAATAAAGATACAAAGAAAACAGATAGAGAGCTATGAACATGACAGCGAAGACAGGTGCAGATGTACATATGGAATTGGCATCAATCTAGAAGGTAGCATAGATGTGGAATTTTCCTGCTTATTCGTCTAGCCGTTCTTCTGCTACTTTATCTGTACAATCAGAGCCACGTGAGAGCAACGGATCTGCAAATAAGCTAGACGAAACTAGAAAAATGGTAACATCTCAGTGACGTCACCAATGGCCCAAAGATTCTCCATGGAAGACAAAAAAAATCTCAAAAAAGGAACGTGTGTTTGGCCTTAAATTTGCTTTGTAAACGAGCCTGAAAGAATCAGAAACCTCGTTAGCCCATGTGGGAAAGATCCTCTGCGCGGATCTTTTGTGCCTGGTGGTCAAGTGCCTTTTCCGGGTCACCGTCCTCATCTCAGGAACTGATTTCTCTGTTGGAGGGTGATGCCACTTTAATTTATGCTGCAGGCTGCCGGCCATTCTTCGCCTTGGCACATGAGCCCCTCGGGCTCTCTCCTTCAGAGAGAGGAGCCTGCAGCCCTTCCAAGAGAGACCATTTATTTAAGTGTTGTTGGCATTTCACACCAAATTCTCTTGTGAACATTTTCCTATATGTGTTCTTCTAAGGGTGGGCTGTCACTTGCTTGAAGTGCTTAAAAGGTACTAGCAGAAAACATATGTATTTCTAGCAGGTGCTCAAATGTCGAGCCCCGAGGCTGCATGTAATAGAGCTACCGAATCATGCTCAGTCAGGATGGATCGTGGCTCCCTGGAGAAACGATTTCACAACTAATCAGTCCTCACACTTTGCCCCGTGGGAGATATCCTCTGGGTGACTTCACAAGGTTCTAAATCGCAGAAATTAGGCAATGCAATTCGACAGGGAACCTGGGGACAGGCAAGCGCTCAGAAGATCCAAATAAGAAGCGAGCGCCCTTGGAAGTGATGAGGAGGAGGCCTACATGGGTCATTTCTTCTGGAGCAAACTCCTGACTCTGGAGAGAAGTAATAGCTGAAGACGAAATCATCATTTGGAGAAAAGTCTAAATTAGATATTGTTAGTATTTGTTTTAGATGAAATTTCTGTGATTATTTCTGTTTATCTCTGGTTCCTATGACTTTGGTTGAATTAGGGAGATCATTCTTGCTATTTTTACCTCCTTTTTGCTAATGTGGCTGTGGAAGCTGGGAGGGATGAGACCGTGCTCAGAGCCACACAGAGAGCGAGTGGCGGAGAAGGACTCTCACCCGATCCCAGAAAGCACGTGTCAGACGATGCTAAGCAAGATTCCAGTGCACACCAAAGAACCTCTTCATCGTCGGGGCTTAGGAAATTAACTAAGCTTCTCTTTGGGGCTTTATTTTTCTTTGCCTATTGGCCATTTCATGATGTCCGCAATATTTACCATTCATTTACTTTATTTCCTCAAGACTTTATTTTTTCATCGCAATTTTGGTTCACAGCAAACTTGGGGGAAGGACCAGAGATTCCAGCTATGGTCCCTGTCCCCATACATGCACAGGCTCCCCTGTGGTCAGCGCCCCCCATCCATCCCCTGAGATGGCACATTTGTTACAACTGATGAACCTACGCTGACACATCATCAACCCAGATGGAGTCTGTGGCTGACATTAGGGTTCACTCCTGGTGTTATACCTTCTACGGGTTCGGGCAAATGTATTACATGGATCCATCACTGTAGTATCATTCAGAGTGGTTTCACTGCCCTAAAAATCCTGTGTTTTGTTTTTTTCTGCCTATTTATCCCCTCCTCCCTCACCCCTGGCAACCACCCATCTTTTCATGATCTCCATAGTTCTGCCTTTTCTAGAATGTCATAGACTTGGAATTCCACAGTATTTAACCTCTTCAGATTGGCTTCTTGCACTTAGTAATATACATTTAAGCTTCCACTGTCTTTTTATGAACTAATAGCTGCTATCTTTTTAGTGCTGAATAATATTCTATTGTCTGGATAGACCTCATTCACCTACTAAAGGAAAACTGGTTTGTCTCCAAATTTGGGCAATTATGAATAAAGCTACTATAAACCTCCCTATGTGCAAGTTTTTGTGTGGATGTAAGTTTTTAATGCCTCTGGGTAAATATCAAGGAGCTCAATTGTTGGATTGTTTGGTAAGAGTATATTCAGTTTTGGAAGAAACCACCAAACTTTCTTCCAAAGTGGCTGTACCATTCTGTGTTCCCACGGGCAGCGAATGAGAGTTCCTGTCCCTCCATCCTGCCCGGCACCGGGTGTTGTCTGTGTTTTGGATTTTGGCCATTCTGATAGGTGTGTTTGTAGTGGTTGGCTCTCATGGTTGTTTTAATTTAATTTGCATTTCCCTGATGACGTATGATGTGGAGCACGTTCTCCTATGCTAATTTCCCACCTGTATCTCTTCTTCGGTGAGGTGTCTGTTGAGATCTTTGACCCATTTAAAAAAAAAAATCAGGCTGCTTGTTATTGTTGAGTTTAAGAGTTCTTCGTATATCTCAGATAACAGTGCTTTGTCAGGTGTGTCTTTTGCAAATATTCTCTCCCCATTTGTGGCTTGTCTTTTCATTCTCTTGATGTTGTCTTTCACAGAGCAGGAGTTTTTAATTTTGATGGAGTCGAACTTACCAGTTATTTCTTTCATGGGTCGTGCCTTAGGGGTCGTATCTAAAGTCATTGCCATGCCTCAGGTCATCTAGATTTTCTCCTATGGTATTTTCCACATGTTTTACAGTTTTGTGTTTTACATGTAGGTCTATGATGCATTTGAGTTCATCATCGTGAAGGATGTATGATCTGTGTCTAGATTTCTTGTTTTGTACGTGGATGTCCAGTTGTCCCAGCATTATTGAAGAGGTTATCTTTATTCTCTTGCATTGCCTTTGCTTTTCTTCTCAAAGATTGGTTGACTAGATTCACATGGGCCTCTTTCTGGGCTCCCTACCCTGTTTCACTCATCTATTTGTCTCTGCTTTCGCCAATACCTCATGGCCTCCATTACTGTAGCTTTATAGTAAGTCCTGAATTCCTCTAGGATCAGTCTTCTAACTTTGTTCTTCTCCTCCAACATTGCTTTGCCTCTTCTGGGTCTTTTCCCTCTCTATATGAACTTTAGAATTAGTGTGTGAATATGTGCAGAAATAACTTGCTGGGATTTTGATCAGGATTGCATTGAACCTATAGATCAGATTGGCAACAATTGACATCTTGACAATATTAAGTCTTTCTCTCCATGAACCTGAAATATCTCTCTGTTTATTTAGTGCTTCCTTTAATTCATTTGTCAGAGTTGTATAATTTTCCTCATGTAGATCTTGTTCATATGTTTTTATCTTTATACCTAAGTATTTCATTTTTGTGTCTCCTAATGCAAATAGTATTTTGTTTTTAATTTCAGATTCTGCTTGTTCACTGCCAATAGATAAGAAAGGAATTGACTTTTTGTATTAACCTTGTATCCTGCAACTTTTCTGTGATTTATTTTTCATGGTAATCCTCAAAATGGAATTTGTTCTTATGGTGATAAAGCAATTATCTATTTGGAATTAATCTTTGTCCTTCAGTAAATGAAAGGTTGGTCAGAAAAAAATCGAACAGTGCTGGTTGGAAGAAAGGGTGAAATTTTTGTTTGTTTGTTTGTTTTTTTCCCAGCTATCTGGGTGGATGAAATGTCTAATTGAGTCTCCTCCACTATAGCAGAAACCCCAGGTCCTTGTATGTAGCTGAGGGCTGGGCCATCATTGAACAAGTGTGCCCCCTCCCTTCAGGCTTGATGGTTAATTTTATGTATCAACTCGACTGTGTTACAGGATGCTGAGCCCAGACATTTGGTTGAACTTTATTCTGGGTGTGTCTGTGGTGGTGGTTTTAGGTGAGATTAACATATAGATTGTAACTAAAGCAGATTGCTCTCCCAGGGCTGGCGGGCCTCACTCAATCAGTTGAAGGCCTGAGTAGAACCAAAAGGTTGACCCTTTCCTAAGTAAGACAGAATTCTTCCTGCTTTAAAACTGGGACATCAGATTTTTTTTCCTGCCTTAAGATTCTAACTGAAACATTGGTTAATTCTTTACCCTATTGATTTTGTTACTCTGGATACCCCGACAAATACTACAGGACTCCTTTTTACTTACAGAGCTTGGATTCTATCTAGGCTTTGGACCACAAAACCATAGATTCTCATGCGGTTTTCACCAGCAACCAAAGAAGCATAAAGGAAAGGAGAACTTCTCAGGTCAACAGCAGTGAGGTTGAAAGAAATAGGGGCTCTTATAAACCATGACTGGGAGCATGAGTGAGTATTCCCCCCTAGGAGAAATGTTAAATATAGTTTGAAACTCTTTTTTTTAAATATATTATTTATTTATTTGAGACACAGAGAGAGAGAGAGAGCATGAGTGGAGGAGAGGGGGGAGAGGCAGAGGGAGAGAGAGAAGCAGACTCCCAGCTGAGCAGGGAACCCAATGCGGGGCTCAATCCTGGGACCCCAAGATCATGACCTGAGCTGAAGTCAGATGCTTCACTGACTCAGCCCCCCAAGTGCCCCTAGCTTGAAACTCTTAAAGTGTTTGCAAAAACTTTAGTTTTTCAATTCTATTCTAAACAATCATTTAAAAAATAATTGGGTAAATATTCAAAGATGCCAATGGATGTTCATCTCAGTGATGAATGCATTGGCATCTAACTATATGGAAGAATATAATTGAAAGCCTTAAGTTGATGTTGTAGGAAAACTATTTAATTGCGTGAGATATTTTTGATCTCCTGTAAATTTCTAGAAGCCATGCATAGTTTCCTTTAGAAGTATATATTTTTATAAATACCACAGAGCTGTTCGTAAAAATATAATGTGATGGAGCAGGGGTTGGTAGGATTTTACATGTTTTATTTTATCTTATTCCATATTAAGTTTCTACAACGGATATGATGTTGTATTCAGAAAAAATACATGACTATTTTTTTTAAGAAAGTATTGGAAAACTGTAAGTACGATGCCTAAATTATCTAGATCAGCATCATTAGTCAAGCATCTTTGCAATTTGAGAAGCTTAAGTTTCTCCAATTTCTGTAACAAAGTCTCCTTCCCAAGCTAATTTGCTTGAGATAAATCATCATAATTCATTGATTATGTTCTTATTTTATTATTGCTATGGGTAAAAATAATTTCACTGTAGTCAATATTTGAGTAAAAATATAAAGTACCATTAGATTGGTTTACCATTGTAGCTATGTCAAAACTGAAATGCTTTGAATATAAAATTTTCTGACTACGAGGAGAAAAACAGAAATCTGGTGATGGATTGAAGAACTTTCTAAAATATTTTATGTTTGTCTGTCGTTGAAATCAGATATCAAAACTGGATGCCTTGCGCCTTCTCTAGCCCATTTTATCCCCATGAGTCACAATGAAGATTCACCAGCACAGCAAACAAAAATCAACATTTGAACTTAGTTTTCACCAATGGAAAATATATATTAGGCTGTCCATTATGTTGTACCCTCCAGTGGAAGATATTTGAAACTAATTACTTTAGTGACAGAGTAAGATTAGTTAGTGCAATGGATTTATCAATTTCCCTCTTCAGAAATCTTGTGCCATTTATTGTAACTGGATGAGGCTTTATCAGATTCAAAATCAAGCTATTTAAATCGAGGATTGCTTGCCCAGTAAAGAAACCAAGTATCACCTATTGCTTTGGGAAGGTGCCCTGGTGCCTCTGTGCTCTCAGAAGTGGGATGGTATACAGTGGGAGGTGAGTGGAGTTGAGGAGAGAGGAGGCAGTTTTCGGTGATCCAGACGGGGCACTGACACCCCGAGTCCCAGGCACAAGTGGGTCAAACTCATCTAACCGTACTTAAAATGGGTCCATTTTACTGCATGTAAATTCCACTCCCTAAAGTTGATTAGAAGACAGGTAATGGAGAAAACACAGAAAGATGTTTTTCTTGGCAAGTAGTTAAATTAAACAAACTCCGGGTTACACAAAACTATGCTGGGTTGCGTTCTTTCCATTGTCTGTTTGTTTGAACATCATGTTGTTCTCTGGAAACTCCCAAGTTTTCCCAAAAACCTAGAGCTCTGGGACACCCGGGTGGCTCAGTTTGTTGAGCATCTGACTCTTGATTTCAGCTCAGGTCACGATCTCAGGGTCATGGCATTGAGCCCTGCATCAGGCTCCACACTCAGGTGTCTGCTTGAGATTCTCTCTCTCCCCGCCCCTTCCCCCTCAAAATAAATAAATAAATAAATAAATAAATAAATAAATAAATCTTTAAAAACAAAAACCTAGAGCTGTAATCTGTTGCCCAAATGTATTTAATAAATTTGGAATTCAATATCTGCATCTCTTTTTCCTTGGAGATGCACATTAGTTACTTCATCTCAAGCACAGCAACGTCAAAGAAAAACGAGACCATCTTTCCTTATGTCTCTTGCAGCGAAGAGAAGAAGGAAGGAAAATCAATACAAGTGATCATCATTCTTCTCCATCCAGAGTAAATGGGCAGGGATAGGTCATTATTCATCTCGGCTGTGAAAATTGGATTATAAGTATTGGAGAAGTAGAAGGCACATTTTGAGAGCAAAATACGTCCCTAACTTCATGGCTGAGTGGCCTGCTGAGGGATTTTTAACTGCATCAGCCAGTTTCAAGATGATGCTAGGTCTGTGGTTTCTAAGTTGCTATTCTTATTTTTTTAAATCAATTATTAAAATTACAGGATAGGGGTGCCTATCTGGCTCAGTTGGAAGAGCATGGACTCTTGGTCTTGGGGTTCTGAGTTCAAGCCCCACGCTGGGTGCAAACTTACTAAAACAAACAAACAAACAAAAAAAAAACCAACTTAAAAAAAAAACAAACAAAACTATAGCATATCATCTTTCCCACACAAAAGTGTCTTCAGGAGGAATATGAAGATAAAGTTGGAATTTTATATGGAAAGACCCATTTTCTAGTGCAGCTTTGCCACCAGTTAAAAAAAGCAAAGAAGTTATAAGGATGTGTTGTTTTTATTGTGTTTTGTTGTTGTTGTTTGTTTGTTTGTTTGTTTTAGATCAAGGGTCAGCAGACCTCTTCTGTAAATGGACAAATAGTTAATGTCTTAGGCTTTCTGGCAGAATCAGAATACTGTGTAAGTTTTTATACATCTATTTAAAATAGAAAGAACAGGGGTGCCTGGGTGGCTCAGTCAGCTGAGCGTCTAACTCTTGATTTCTGCTCAGTTCATGATCTCAGGGTCGTGAGATCGAGCCCCAGGTCAGGATCCATGCTCAGCATGGTGTCTGCTTGGGATTCTCTCTCTCCTTCTCTCTCTGCTCCTCCCCCCACCCCAGACACATACTCACTCTCTCTCTCTAAAATGAATGGATACATCTTTTAAAAACAAAATAAAACAGCAAGAGCATTTTTGGCACGTCGGCTTCACCAAAGCAGTGGCGTCTCTAGGTCACCTCTGGCCTGCAGGGACCCTGAGCCTGGGGACGTGCATGACTTGATCAAGGCCGCTCACAGCTAATCGGAGCAAACTGGACCAATCCAGCTCCCTGTGATTTTTTCAGCATGCCTACGGTATTAGTCTTCTCGCGCTGCTGTAACAAACTTTCATGCACAGGGGCATTTTGTGGCTAAAATTAATGCGTCGGCAAGGCTGGTTTCTTCCCAAGCCTCCAAGGGAGAATCTCTTTTCCATTTGTCCACATTCCTTGTGGGCAGTCCTTCCTCCATCTCCAAAACCAAAACCAGAGCACCTTCACCTCTCTCTGTGACGCTGAACCCTCTTCTGTTCCCTCTTTCAATTATAAGACCTTGATGGTTAGTACATGGAGCCCATCCAGAAATCCAGAATAATCTTCCTACTTTAAGCCAATTATCCACCTTAATTCCCTTTTGTCATGTGGCCTAATATAGCCACAGTTTCCAGGTATTAGGACAGGGACATCTTTGGTGGGGAGGGATCCTTAGTCAGCCTCCAATACCTTGCTTGTAATTGGTTTTTCTGATGAAAACAAATGTTCTAGCAGGCAGTTTTTTTGTTTGTTTGTTTTTGTTTTTGTTTTGTTTTTTACAGAGGAAATACTACAAAGGAGAATCTCTACAGATGTGAAGGACGTGTTTCTCCCAACTCTCATGGATATATAACCTACCAGTAAAGTACGTTTATAGATGTAGGTTGAGTTACTGGACTGTTCTGTTTTATTTTATTTTTATTATTATTATTCTTTTATTTTTTAAGTAGACTCCACACCCAGCATAGAGCCCAACGCGGGGCTTGAACTCACGACTCTGAGATCAAGACCTGAGCTAAGATCAAGGGTCAGACGTTTAACCGACTGAACCACCTAGGTGCTCCTGGACTGTTCTGCTGATAAAGATGACACTCATACCCACATTTCTATTCCTAACTATCCATTCCCCTAAACATACACACGTGCACATGCCCCTTTCTATCTCAAGTGATGTAAATAATACATAATACATAATTAAATACATAATTAAGGTGTCTTTTTTTCCAATCATAATGCATACTTAAATCATAGTGATACACACTCAGGACCCATTTTCTGTTTTCCTCTCCCCGAGACTACAGAGCTGACCGCTTAAATGCAGTGTTAGAAGAAGCTACTATGTTGTAGCTCATTGACTCTGAGCCAAGAGCAAAGAGTATGCTGCTATAAAGAAAGGATGCTGACAGCAAATTAATAAAAACCAAGTTCCAGAAGGTTTGAATCGGGATCAGGGTGGAGTTTTAGCACACTCACCTACTGCTGGAATAGAGCATAGCCCCTGCTTCACCAGGATGATCAGCACCCATATTATTATTTAGTGTAAAAATGTCTGGGCTGCAGAAACTCAGCCAGAGAGACACAGTTGCTGGTTATCACCAGATCATTCCCAGTTGAAATCCAGCCCAGAACTGCGCTCTGGGATTGTACCACTATTTTGATGTTCGTATAGCATGAAATCCACTGCCTCCTCATTCTGGAGTAAGTCGTAGCTCTTCGTGAGACGTGGAGCCTCTGGTTTCGTGGAGTCTCAAACCATGTGGTTATTCACGATGCTGGCAACTAAAAGCAGCCCTCATGCCCCGTGCGAGAAGAGACTGCCTTCTGGGCAGGGAGGAGCATCCGCCCTGGAGAAGGGGCATGGCACGTCCCAACAACCAAGGCCAGCCCAGAAAGTAAGACCACAGGGCTGACACCCTGTTTGCACATTAAAACAGTAAAGTCAGGAACCTGGAGGATAAGCCCACGATGGGGAGAATGGAGGTTTCCAGCCCACCTGCTGCCGTTGGAAGGGTGTGCAGTGCCTCTAGGCTCTTTCCCTCCAGTTAGCAGGTCTAGTCCTCAAACCAAAATGCTTCAAAGGGCTCCATAAAGCTATGGGCTTCCAAGACTCTTGTAAAAATACCCAACAGTGTTGGTGACTGTGTTACTGTCTGAGACCTTGGTGATCCCAAATGTATCGGATTGAATTAGACTGAGAACCGTCTCCAAAGAAAATGACCATTTTGTAGTTAGGCGGCGTTTCTAACTATAGCTCATTTTTGCCCACTATTTTTTACTCCAGTCCTGAGTGGGAAACAGTGCTCAATGCCAGGCAGGCCACCTGTAGGAGGTCAGCGGGCACGAATTTGGAGGAGGGGCAGGGAAACGTTCATGAGTGGAGGGCAGGTGTTCTGGGTGGCATAGCAGACCTGGCTGAACCTAGATGATGAATCCCTGGATTCTGGAGGAATCAACCCTGTTTCCCTTCATATAAAATAGTAGCTCCTGAATTGGAGTGGTGATAGGGGACCAGATACGAAAAACTCAAATGCAATATTCTGCTTCCTAAATGGACTGTGGCTTTTCACGCGTGAACTTGCATTCTTACCCTCAGAGCAACGGGAGGATCCATCCACGCGCGACTTCTCGCACCTCGAGGGCAGGAAGCGGACTCTGCATCTTCATTGTTTTCCCAGAACTTAGTCCTCGAGCTGCCTTGTTATCCACCAACGACAATTTTAACTCTCTCTGGCTTATTTTTTTAAATTGCTTCTATGTTTTAAGAGTCCTTATTTGGAAATCAAAGAACAAATGGTTCCCTATTTTTAATGCCCACTTCTAGGAAAAACCCATGAAGGCGATTATAGCAGAACTGCCCTGTGCTATTCCTTGTTCCAGAGAGGTGTTTGGCATAAGGAGAATCAGTCTTGGACCCCATCTGCGGGTCGTTCATTCATCCAACATGGTACCTGTTCTGAGTCTGGCTCCGTGCTTGTCCCTGAAGCTACGGGGGGCGAATGCGGCAGTTATAAGGACCCCGCACATTTTAATGCAGAAATTCAGAGGATGAAACAAGGAAACAAATAACCCAATAGTTCTCTGACTGTGACAAATATGGTGGAGTTCCATAATACGCCGGTGGGTCGGATGGAGAGAGACTAGGAGGGGTTCAGCTCATCGTACAGTGGCAGAAGGAAAGTTCTCCAGGAGCCCTGCACCTAAAGGGGAAGGTAAAAGAGAGCCAAACTGTGTGCAAAGGGTCCCAGGCAGAGAAGCGGCCAGACCCAAGGTCCTGACGCAGGTGCAGGCAGGGACTGTCTCAGAAACAGAAGACAGAGTGGATACAACCCAGCGATTATTTACAGCCTCGCTAAGTATCCCCCAGAATGACCCGCAAAGCAGTTTTGGAGACAGCTTAATTCCCAAGCAGCCGAAGTGTGCGTTCCAGCTAAGGAGATGCATGAGGCTGCTCACAGTTCTTCTGCAGCAAGCTTTATCTGGATTACCGCGGGAATATATGAATGTTCTCCTAAGCTTCCTGGGTGGCTTAAAAATGTGTCGCTGAAGCAGCTGAGACTCCGTCTCAAATCGTTTTTCCGCCGAGAATGACCCAAATGCAAACCATTCACTCTGTGATAGTCACAACAGAACTGGGATTATCTTAGGAGAGGTGTGAGCCACGGACAATTGTACGGGAAATTGTTCTTCTATTAGCATCCGGGGTAATCAGATGAAAACAAAGCCTAGCATTACCCAGGACGGTCTATAAATTAAGAAGTTATTAATGACAGTGTTCCCTCCCCAGTAGTTGTCTTTTTCACCTTTGCTGTTGTTCAGGATTATTTTCATTCTTGCAAATGCTGCTTTCGGTTCTTCCCCTGAAATGCCTTCGTTTTTCACTAAGCTCCTTACATATTCAGCTTTTAAGCCACGCAAAGCCTGGCTTGTCTGGGCAATTAAGCTACATAGTCTGTGTTTTGCAACAAAACGAGCTCTGTCAGAGAAGGCAGCCGTGGAAACTAAGTTGAAGATATACCTAGTAATAGGATTTATTTTACAGTGGAGACAAAGTGGAACGAAAGGCTGACATGCTTCTTTACAACAAAAATTAAATCCAGCCGTGATACAGCCACGGTTTGAAAACAACCTTTGATAATTGAAGGATTTGAATGTTTCCTGGAAAGTTGATGATAATAAAGAATTGTTAATTACCTTAAGGTGCAAAAATAATATTTTGATTATTTAAAAATAGTTCTTTGGGAGATAGACACTACATTTTCGTGGATGCTACGGACAACAACAAATAAATCAGAAGGGATTTTCAAAGCTTGCAAAAACCTGGCCATATTTTCCTTCGAGGTTTTTCCTTCTTCAGGTTAGAATGATGACCTAACTATGCTGATATTGGAGCTCAGATGATAGGTCACTGTTATGAGTATAGAGCGACTTTGATGGTCTTTAACGCTTTGACCATCCCTTCCCCAGGAGCGATCTGACATTCAGTTCAGAGCTTTGTGTTTGCACGTGCAGTGGACATCACCTCACAGTTTGGTCGAAATCTCAGGTACAAAAGCCTCTGGAATGAGCTTGTTTGGATGTAGTAGGACTTTCTTTCTTTTTTTTTTTTTAAAGATTTTACTTATTTATTTGAGAGTGAGAGAGAGTGCATGAGCAGGGGGAGGAACAGAGGGAGAGGGAGAAGCAGACTCCCCGCTGAGCAGGGGGACTCCCCGCTGAGATCATGACCTCAGCTGAAGGCAGATGCTTAACCTGTAGTAGGACTTTCTTAAAGAAGCATTTTCTGCCAGGACTAATGGAATAGATTAAATGGCAAGGTGCTATGTCATGAGACATGTTAAATCCCCCCCCACAGACTGATGGACATGCAATTACGGTGGACTTACTCATTACGGTCTGCTTTCCACCCCCATCCTGAGCCAAGCTGCTCCGTTTCTCTGAGGTATTGACAGCCCTACAAAGAGAAAGACGCCTGCGAGTGTGGATCGGCGATGAGAGCAGGGCTAGGTGGAACAGTCCTGAGGGTAGCAGATGTGTGCAGGGCTGTGGCATGGGGGGCAGTGCCACACCGCATCCGGGAGGCAGGAAGCGTAGACCGTGGCCGTAAACCCGCATTGGACTCAGTGCTGAGATGGCGGAGTGCCTCAGAATCAGTGAAGTGAAATTGTCCCCAGTGGGAAAAGCAACAAGAACCACAAAACGGAAGAGCGTAGGAAGTAGACCGTTAACTGTCAGTAGCCTCTACACAAATGGCGCGGGGAAGGCGCTGTCCACGAATGGGTTCTAAGTTAACAATCCTCACAATCATGGGATTTTATACTCTCCTCTACCAAATTAAAACCTTAGATCCTTCATGTTGCTTATCTTCCTTTTTTTTAAAAAAAGTTTTTATTTATTTAAGTACTCTCTACACCCAACGTGGGGCTTGAACTCATGACCCAGAGATCGAGAGTCCCTTGCTCCTTTGATTGAGCCAACCACGTGCCCCTGCTGAACTTTCTTCAAATGGTCTCTGGCTCCTCCTTTGTTCTGAGCGAAGTGCAGGGAGGACTTGTCTTCCCCACCACCCTGGAGTGCAAGGATGAAGCCGGGCCTCCACACCACGCACACACACGCCCATCCTGTGGGAGGACAAAGAATGTGTTCAACTGGGGAGATGTCAGGATGCTGATCTCCTTTGTCTCCTTTCCTCGATGGACCACTGTTAATATGGGAACGGCTGTTGTCTGTGGCATCTCACTTTGCAGGTTCCTGGGCTCTGTGTACATGACTACAGGTGACCTCCATGACCGCGAACTCAAAGATCTGCACTTGCCGGGTCAAGCATTAAGAGGCCCCTTTTACCCCTGAGACAACCGAGTTTAACAACCCAGCATTAGCAGCCATGGGGATGATGTTTTTGATGCGAATCTGACTTTAAAAATAATGTTCAATTAGTTTCAAGCTTCAGTAATTCATTGATGAATAACAGTATTAGAATAAAGGTTGGAAAAAGGGTGTGAAAAGCAGGCTTTCAGGCATACGCTTTCATTTGGGTGCTGCGTCTCGCTGCCAGACGGGGATTCTGTTTTCCCCATCCTGCTCTTCAAAGCACCTAGTATAGCATGGCCAGCTCTGGGGTTTGTGCATTTGTTTGTCACGGGCTGAGCTGCCAGGAAAAGACTCAAAGTAATTGTTGCTCAAATGAGAGAATCTTCATCATCTCTCATATCAGAATCCAACGGTGAGCCGCCGGGGGCTGTTACGGTAGCTTCTGCTTCATGCAGGCCTTGGGAGTCCGGGCGTCTTTGGGCTGGTTGCTCAGCTGGTGCGTGTGGCCTCTCTGGCCAAGGTCACCTCACAGGCGGCACTGTCAGCTCCAGGAATCACCTCTGAGGTGTAGCATACAAGAAGGAGGAGGGGACAGGAAAGGAAGTGGGGCAATGCCCTGCGCCAGCTTCGTCGTCCTGGGAGCACCCCATGACGCTTTCACTTCCTGGCATGTCTGTAACCAGGGCCCCTGGCTGGAGGAGGTTGGAAGGGAGGCTGAGGGATGCACTCTTTATGTTCATATAATGCATCTATAGTCGCCAAGTTAAAATCAGAAGTTCTGTGACTGGGGGGGGCAGCCAATGTCGGGGACAACCCAGTGTCCCAGAGGAACCTCGGTTCCCTGTGAGAGAGGAAGACCTGTCCCCAGCTCCAGGCCCGTGCATCACGTGTCCCTGACACACCCGGCGCCGTGCTGGTGCATGATGGGAAACTCCCCCATCCCAGAGAGGCGGGGTACCACGTGCTGGGGTGCAGGGTGGAAAGGGCACGTGACTAGGAGCAGACATTGTGGGGTCTTGAGCCTGATGCCCTGCCCTGAGCCTGATTCTTGTCTCTTGAAATGGCGAGGCTGTAGACACAGAAGGGGTTTTTCCCATTTGCCTAAATGCAAGGGCTATTAGAAAGTCCCATGAGATAACATGTAGAAAGTATGTAACGTGCTTTCAAATACAGAAGGGTATATTTTTATTTCTTGCTGTAACAGCCGACCCGTCTTTGTGGACCCACTGTGGGGATTTCATAAAGGGACACGCATGAAGTGAGACCTCGGGCACAGAGTCGGTGTTTAAGATAAAACTAGACCGGGGCGCCTGGGTGGCTCAGATGGTTAAGCGTCTGCCTTCGGCTCAGGTCATGATCCCAGGGTCCTGGGATCGAGTCCCACATCGGGCTCCCTGCTCCTTGGGAGCCTGGTTCTCCCTCTGCCTCTCTCTCTCTCTCTCTCTCTGTCTCTCATGAATAAATAAATAAAATCTTTAAAAAAAAAAAAGATAAAACTAGACGGTTTCACTCCCACATTAAATGCCCTCTTGGGAAAATGCTGGGAGGCAGGAAAAATGTCTTCTTCAAAGAATCAGTCTGATAGGTCACGGGATCTGGGGCTAAATGGAGGGAAAAATTGAAGGCCATTGTGTCAATCTTCCCATCCTCCACAGCTCCGCCTCCTCTCCGCACACCCCCCGGCTCTCTGGGCTGACCCCCACCCCCATGCCTGCCAGCCTGGATGATGCTCCTCATGAGTTCACCTCGTGCCATCAAAGACGAGCATCTTTGTTTCAAATTCATCACTTGGAAGGAAGGCCTTCTTCAAGTCACACTAAGTGCTGGCAATTTTATGACCGGGGGCATTTGCTTTCCTTCCGCCATCTTGTCAGAAGCTTGGCCTCTGTTCACTAATGTTCATTTCTCTGAATGTTCATTTTTTAAAAATGTGACCCCATTCTCTCCATCACAAAACCTGTTCAAGTGACAAAGAACCACAGTACTCTTTGCAGGAAAGGGAAATCAAGATCCATAATATTAGCAACAACAACAACAAAATGGCCAAGTCTGTGTTCTGTGCTAAATCAGGCACTTTTTTTTTTATTCTTATGTTAATCCCCATACATTACATCATTAGTTTTAGATGAAGTGTTCCATGATTCATTGTTTGTGCACAACACCCAGTGCTCCATGCAGAATGTGCCCTCCTCAATACCCACCACCAGGCTAACCCATCCTCCCACCCCCCTCCCCTCTAGAACCCTCCGTTTGTTTCTCAGAGTCCATCGTCTCTCATGGTTCGTCTCCCCCTCCGTAAATCAAGCACTTTTGACACTGTGTTCTTCTATGGACTAAGTCCAAGGAATAATGTATTGAGAAAAATTGTGTCTCAGCTTGATTTTTTTTTTCTTTCTGTACTCTGGGTTGCCCTTTCTCTCTTGTGTTTAAATATATCATAATAGCGCCCGCTTCCAAGTGTTGTATTGAGAGAACTAATGAAATACCATTAAAGCAGCACTTTGCATGGTGCCTGTCACCCAGTAGTTGTCAGTTAATGCCATTGGTTGCTTCAGGAAACACCATATTGTAATGAAGTTTCCCGAATGCTGGTCTGTGACTGGGGGTCGACCTGGATCAAAGGTCACATAGCTCCGATGCATCTCTTCTAGATACATTTCACGCTACTCTGGGCTGGACTGTGTGGGAAAACTCCTGTGGTGTGGATCCTGGAATGGGCGGTCTCTACATTGGACAGCTGGTTGGAGAAAGTTTAACACCATAGTAAGAAGTAGCAGCTACCAAAGAGGAGGCCGCCGAAACCTGCCATCCAGCTCCCTGTGTGCGTCAGGTGGGAGAAACAGAGGAGTGAAACAGGCCAGGTGAGGGCCTCGGCCAGTGGGAGCCCTGCCTCCCCAACTAAGCTGTCTGGTCACACTCTGTGCAGAAGTGCTTATGCCAAAGGAAACACAGTGCCCAGTATTTCCAAAATGTCCAATGTTTTCTTAGAATTCAGAAAGGCAGATGCTTATGTTACATCTCCAAAACTGTGCATGTTAGAGACAAGTAAAGGGATTTATTGGAACTTTATTCGTTCCCAACAGCACATGTTTGCAGACTGCATTTGGCCGGGGGAACACTGGTTTGCAACGTGGTCCGAAGGAACTAGGGCTACTTTATCCAGCTTTTCCCTTCCAATTGGATCAGAATATTTTACATTGAGAGAAATAATGCTGAGAGTTGAAGCTTCTCTTGGTGCCCATAGAGTGCGGGTGAACTTGTGACATGATTAAAATAAAAGCATATTTCAGAGCAAGTCTTAGCTTATGTATTGCAGGGCTAAGCGTGAAGGTTTATGACAGGAATACTCTGGCTCCCACTGAAAATTCCAGATATATGTAACTTTTCTAAACCTCACTTTTTTTTTTTTAGATAGCAGATTGCTATTTATGTGCCTTAGTTTCCTCCTCTATAAAATGGGTATGATATGAACAATCTGTTAAAAGAAAATGCTATGCTCTATGTTTCCACGTATACAACATTCTTGAAATGACAACATTAGAGATATGGGGAACAGAGTAGTGGTTGCCAGGGATGGTGGGGGCAGAAGCAATGTAGTTACGGAGGGCCACGTGAGGGATCTTTGTGGCGATGGGGCTGTAGCCCAGTGTGGCTGTGGTTCAACCACGATCTCACCCATAGAACTTTATCTCCGTCTGCTCTTCCCGCCGGGCTTATTGTCATTATACCTGATACGTGATCTACTTTTATTTATTTATTTTTTTAAAGATTTTATTTATTTATTCATGAGAGACAGAGAGAGAGAGAGGCAGAGGGAGAAGCAGGCTCCCAAGGAGCAGGAAGCCCGATGCGGGACTCGATCCCAGGACCCTGGGATCATGACCTGAGCCGAAGGCAGACGCTTAACCATCTGAGCCACCCAGGCGCCCCGGGATCTACTTTTAAATTACTTTTCACCCTCCTGTGATTTATGTGTATGCAGTGGAAACCTCTCTCCGCTTCAGCAGGGCTCATGGCGGTAGTGGTAACGATCTCCTTCACTTTGGGAATAATTACAGGGATTGCCACAGTTTGGTTCCAAAGTGGTTAAAAATGGTTGTGTCTACAACAGGCTCACAAAATCCTTGGAAACCAGCTCTTGAGAGTTGGCAGGATCTGCTTTCGGCACATTGCTCCTACCAAGCTTTTCCCGCTGCCTTTATGTTGAGGTATGGGAAGGCGTAGGTATAAAAATGGCCGTGAAATCTTTCTATTACCTCCATTAATTTGTAAAGGGGTTTGCATAATCCTCTTCTATCATGTGTGCATCATCCCTGCTTCTGCCTGGCGTGGCATTGTCTGGATAAAAGAAAGTTAGACACTGCACTCTATTCATTAATAAGCACAGATTAGTTGAGGCACAGAAAAGGCTTTTCTAATGGATTTGTTGAAAGTATCACTGGGTGATTGGAGGACTCCGCAAATGACTTTGAACAGAGTTCTTGGAGTGAGTGGTGATTAATGAAAAGCAAATTGTGTAATAAATTCCAGCACTGACATTGTGATTAGAAAAATCAGTATCCTGAAAAGTTCTCATTTCAGATTTTGGAAACAGAGAACTGCTATTTCCTGGAGCCCAATTTTCTCAGGTCAAATCCCAGATACACTACTTACTTGCTGTGTGACTTTAAGCAGATTGCTATTTATGTGCCTTAGTTTCCTCCTCTATAAAATGGGTATGCTATCAACAGTTCCCAAGTACTTTCAACAGCATGGCATAAAGTATGCAATCAGTAAGTGCCCACTGTAATTCTCATTATACAGTGAATGTATCCATCAGGAGCCTCAAAAGGACCTTCCATCATACTCAAATGGGTCGTCCGAGAAATTGTGATATACATGAACTCCTTAGCCAGGTGCAGACAGGATTAAGGGCAAGACTGTATGGCAGTCTGGTTCTCCTCTGCATGTTGGGGACACAATAGGGAACAAAACAAAGATTCACCCTCCAAAGAGCTATTTAGTTCAGAACACCGACAATAGACACAGAGACCCATCCCCCCTCTGCCACCGTCGCGTGGGGTGGGTGCCAAGGGGTTGAGAAATAGTCGCAGATTTCTTCAGGGTGTTTAGTGTCTTCCCCCATAAAATGATAGTTCAGTAGGGAACTGAAGGAAGCAGGACAGATGGGCATTTCGAGGGGAAAATTGTTTCGGGTCAGGTCAGACCCTAGTCAGTATCCAGCCCTTTTAAGTACAACCTACATAACTTTGGCTAAGTGGCAATCTCTCTGAAACTCAATTTTCACATCAGTCAATCGGGGATTAAAAATACACCTCTCTTATAAAGTTACTGCCAAGACTAAGTAACACCTTACATGTAAAATCTCTCAATAATGTTGGTGCACCACATCCACTCAATAAATGAGCACTGTGATTCTTACCAACTCTCAGAGACTAAAAATCTTTGTCTTTTGCACATAATAGAATTGCACTCAATTCAGGGCACTAGGCTGGCTCCGTTGGAAGATCATGCGGCTCTTGATCTCAGGGTCACAAATTCAAGCCCCATGGTGGGCATAGAGATTACTTCAATAAATAAACTTAAAAAATTTTTTAAAAAAAGAATTGCACTCAATTCTATAATTATTCCCCCAAAGTGCCATGTCATGTGATATTGTATGTTGTGACAGATCTTCTCATTGCAATATTCATGTATTTTATTTATTTTGAGAATTTCACATTTGGACGAAATCTGAATATAACGGACTATCGTAAATGTCCTGCTGGCACATTCTGGAAGTCCATATGGAAAAAAAGTGACAATATATTTATAGCTACTTATTTATATCATCTGAAGACCCCTTTTCTAAAAATTTACTCAAATCTGAAATGAATAAGAGGCATGGTAATCATGTTTCTTCTGATATTTTCCTACATTTTGTCTGTGAGGAATATAAGAACAAGTAATCCTTCCATGAGCCCTCATTCTGTTTTATGTCTTTCTTTGTTGATACAAATGCCAGTCCTTTCAACCTGTGTGAAAACAGCTTTGTTGTATGTACGGGTAGCCTTGTTTGAAATCTAATATCTATTACTCTCTTTTGAAGGATTTCAGAATGTGTTAATGGTAAGCAACTTTCAAGGTAATTATGCTCTCCCTTCGATGTATCATTCACTTCCATGTAATGACCGAAAATGATCTCAGCATGAATGATTCCTGTATATGCTTCTCAGTATCACAAAATGCTATAGCCTGACCACATAAGTACGTATTTGCATAACATGGACAATCAAATAAGATACAAGAAGAATCTTTTGATCAGCATAAGTAGTTTGTGAGTCATTGTTTCTTTATTTAAAAATACCTGTTGGGGGCACCTGGGTGGCTCAGTCATTACGTGTCTGCCTTTGGCTCAGATCATGATCCCAGGGTCCTGGGATCGAGCCCCGCATTGGGCTCCCTGCTCCACAGGAGGCCTGCTTCTCCCTCTCCCACTCCCCCTGCTTGTATTCCCTCTCTGGCTGTGTCTCTCCCTGTCAAATAAATAAATACAATCTTTAATAAAAAATAAATAAAAATACCTGTTGATTATTGGGATTGACTTAACTGGTGCAAAGTTATTTAATAATTTATGAATTGATCAACCCTCTGAATAGATAAGAATGCCAATAGTCAGGCATTTTGTCTGTGAAACTGGATATATTTCTTACACACACACACACACACACACACACAAGGCTTCATCAAATAAGGCATTTGGACCATGATCTGGCTCTGAAAGCAGTAATTTTCCTTTTTTCTATAAGGACATTGAAGATGCTCTTAACAATGAGCTATAGGAAAATAAGCAGCAGGGGACATTGAGGAGTGCCTGGGTGGCTCAGTTGTTAAGCATCTGCCTTCAGCTCAGGTCATGATCCCAGGGTCATGGGATTGAGCCCTGCATTGGGCTCCATGCTCAGCGGGAGGCCTGCTTCTCCCTCTCCCACTCCCCCTGCTTGTGTTCCCTTTCTCGCTGTGTCTCTCTCTGTCAAATAAATAAATAGAAAATCTTAAAAAAAAAAGAAAAGAAGGACCAGGGGACATTGAAAATTATTCAAGATGTTCTTAACAATGAGCTATGGGAGAATAAGAACCAGGGGACATTGAAGTTAAAAGGGTATTTATTTGGGAAAATAATGAGTGAATAAGGAATAGCCAACTATTCAAATCTTTGTACTGACTATAGTCTAGAATGACTAAACATCTCTCCCCAAGTGTGGTATATTACACTCCACTGTAAAAAGGCTGAGGATTCTCACCAAACAAACATACCCAAATCCTCCCCACTATAATACTGTGACTCTTCCAGTATAACAGCTGATTGGTATGGAACACTTGTTTTCTTTATTCATCAAATATTTATTGAATACCTGTGATGTGCCAGGAATTAGAAAGATAAAGCACCAAGGATTCTGCCCTCAAAAACATAAATTGAACATTGAGAAAACCAAATCTAAGTTAGAGTAAGGCATAGATAAACAAGTCAGGGACGATGGATTGGGCATACAGAGGCAAAGTGTGGCTAGGGTGTATGTCTGGGTTCTGGTCAAACTCATCTCAAATCCCAAACCAGTCACCTTTGAGGGGAGGGACTTGAGTTACCTGCAGAGAAAGGGGTGCTCAAATCTTCATCAAGTGTGCAAATGCTTGTATTTTCTTTTAGTTCTGCTTAATTTTGCTTTATATATTTTAAGGCTGTGTTATTGGGTTCATACAATTTTAGAATGGGTATAAGTTTCTGGAGGATTCATTTTTCCCTCTTTCTTATTTAGTTTCATTAATTTTTGCTATGTTAAAGTCTACACTACTAGCACACACAAATATAGAATAGTTATACTTTCCTGGAGGATTAACTTTTTCTGATTGTGAATAGTCATTTTCTAACTATATTATTTCTGAGTTTAAATTCTACTGGATCAGATATAATATAGCTATAGATTTAATTGTGTGGTATATCTTTTTTTTTATCCTTTGACATTAAATTTTTCTGTGTACTAATTTTACATGTGTATCTCCTGTAAGTAATTTATAGTTTTTAAATCCCATCTGACATCTTTGACTTAATCCTTTACATTTTATGTACTTGAACCCTTGTGCTTTCAGCACTTTTGGGTACACATGTTATATAGCAATATAAAGTTTACTTTTAATAAAGAATTCTCATGTACCTATTTTTCATAGTTGTTAAGAAGATCAAATGACAAAAAATGTGTAGAATTTCTGACATAGACTATGTAATTAGAATTTTTTGATTCTGTCCCTGAACTTCAGGATGTAGGAGACTGAAAAATTTTGATGAACTCAGTTGAAAAAGAAGTGCATGGAAAACGTGGGTAAGTCTTGCACTTTGTGTGTAAATTTAATTTGCTATCCTATTGGCTATGAACCTATCTTATGATATTTACATCATATACTCTTTAAAAGCATGCTACAAAAAATCATTGTCAATGTATTAGGAAGTGTCCAAGTGAAGGTGCCGATGGGATAATCAGACTTGCTGATTTTAGATCCTCTGAATCAGTATCAGAACTTTATAACATATGGCAGCATTTACTGCCCTGGATAGTTCATCTTTGTCATTTAAAGCTAGGATTTGGGGGCATCTGTGTGGCTCAGTGAGTTGAGATTTCATTTTGGCTTGGGCCATGATCTCAGGGCTGTGAGATCGAGCACCGTGTCAGGCTCTGCATTGAGTGTGGAGCCTGCCTGGGATTCTCACTCTCCCCCTCCCTTTGCCCCTCCCTCTGATCATGCTCTCTCTCTTTTTCACACACACAAAAATAATAAATAAATAAATAAAATAAAAATAGGATTTAAAGATCCCTAATTTAAAAAATAGGGACAAAGGATCCATCTCTCAGGATCATCTTTAAGATTTAATAAAATAATTCATGTGAATATTTTGGCATAAAATAAACGTTCAACACATTTTAATCACTTGTTCTGCTTTATTTCCATTATGCTTAAAATTAGGGAAAGTAAGACACCAGCCACTGCTTAGCTACTGCTATGCAGATGGGAAACCTTTGAAACACTTTTAAAAACACATCAGTTTTAAGTTTTTAAACTTTGAAAGCAATTGACCATAGAGTTTTACTTTGGGCAGATTTATAATATTTTTAAATCTTTAAACTATGTGTTTATAGCAACATATTTATGGAAAGACTGTTTTTTTTCAATTTTACCATGTTACCATAGTAATTCTTTTGAAAAATTAAGCAATTGTGAAGCTTCCCTTTTGCCCCCAGGCTGTTGGGGGAGGTAAAGGAGATGGGGAGGTGACTGACAGAGAATGTTCTTTAATATGCATGCAACCAACACCATTCACAGCTAGATAATGAAAGAAGAGAACAGGGGAAGCATGCTCAAATCCTTCTACTCTACCTTTCTGCCTCTCCAAGCTTTTTCTATACGTGTGCATGCATATATGTGTGCATATACATATATGTGTGCACACACGTACATGTGCACATCTATGTACACACACAAATATTGTCACTTGAAATGTAGAAAACACTCAAGTTCCACAGAAACACAAATGATATGGGTAGTGATGGAAGGATAATTTTTACTGCACATTCCAAGGCAGAACTCACGCTGAGGATGCAATCATGGGTTTAAATGGAAAGAGAACACTTCAGTTTTGGAGACTTTGCATGAAGCACATAGTTATCATAGAGATCAAAGTACATTTGAATATGGCATCAAAGGGAATGCTGGGCAGGAGCAGAAGGACTGTTGGACAAGTGGTGATTTAGGTTGGTGGAGAAAGAGCTCTTGAACTGGCCATGTTTAAATCTGGGATGATTAACTTTCCAACCAGCATGTCCAAGCCCTTGTTGCAATATGGCGGCCTCTACAGATCGATCCCAGGACACAAGCAAGTGAATAAAAGCATGGGCATTTTAGCAAAATAAATAGAGACAACTGCAATATTTGTCTGCTTTATGTCTTGATATAAATGGACTATTTTCTTTCTCTCTCCTTTCCTTCCTTCCTTCCTTCCTTCCTTCCTTCCTTCCTTCCTTTCTCTTTCTTTCTCTCTCTTTCTTTCTTTCTTTCTTTCTTTCTTTCTTTTTCTTTCTTTCTTTCTTTTTCTTTCTTTCTTTCTTTCTCTTTCTTTCTTTCTTTCTTTCTCTCTCTCTCTTTCTCTCTTTCTTTCTTTCTTTCTTTCTTTCTTTCTTTCTTTCTTTCTTTCTTTCTTTCTTTCTTTCTTTCTTTCTTTCTTTCTTTCTTTCTTTCTTTCTCTCTCTCTCTCTCTCTCTCTTTCTTACCTCCCACTGTGAAACCATGAACTCTGGGCATCAGGGAAGAGCCTGGTGATTCAGTACCTAAAAGAATATATTTTCATTCTTACCTAAAGCAACTCAAGTCTGTTCTTTTTGCCTCATTACCCCCTTCCTCAGACTCCATGAAAATTCTCATGCATTATATGGTTCCTAGGTTAAAACAGAGTGAAATCTGAGGCTATTGAAATTCAGCATGAGGAAGTGGAGGCAGAATATGACCATGTTAATAATGCAATTTGCTTTGGAAGCTACTTGTGAAATTTCTCTTCTCTCCTCCTGGGCACGGCTCAGGTGCTATGGGAAGCAGTCATTGTCAGAGACCCTGAATTTCAAAGACTTTTAAGTGGAGTGCCAAATACTGCCAAGTAGGGACTGATGAATTAACTGCCCCTGAATGTCTCCATTTCTGCTCAGGATAGGTCAGGAATACCCCGAGGTAACAGACATCATATCGGACAGCAAGTTAGGGGCAGGCTGAGGGAGTTTCTAGCTAGGTGGATTCACCTTGCTGCACATCAGTTTCTTTTTACATAAACTGAGAGGTATCGATGGTCCTGTTCAGTGCTGAAACAATATTCTTATGTTTTAAAGCCCAAAAGATAAATTGTCTTACGTAATTGAAAAATCCAGGCTTCAGGTGGAGTTAGATTCAGGGGGCGGAGGGTGGAGGGAGATGTTAAAAACATTCTCACTGGATCCCTTCTTCTCTGCGATGGTTTCAAATTTATGAAGTTCCTT
>NW_023270436.1:4048426-4160829 GCF_011800145.1 Mirounga leonina | reverse complement strand
GGTAGCAGAGATGTCTGCAGGGAATTCTAAACTTCATCTTTATAGCTTATGATCCCAAAGGAAACAAGCGCATTAAAAAACCTTATAGTCTTAAGCTCAAAAAGTCCTGCCAAGTTGGTTACAGACCACCATGACTGACATCTTCATAGCTTATGATCCCAAAGGAAAACTACAATATATTGCTTAGGGAAACTATAAACATAGTGTTAGAGAAATATCTCATGCTCGGGGATCAGAATACTCAATACTGTTGAGATGCCAATTTCCCCGAAATTGATCTATAGATTCAATGAAATCCTGTCACCATCCCACCAGGCTTTTTGACAAGTTGAATGTGGGGGTGGATTTTAAGGCACTCCTCCAGGGGGTTGTGCCTCCGTGGAGTCTCCTCCCCTTTAGTGGAGACAGAATCTGTGACTTGATTCTAACATATAGAATATGGCAAAGTGACGGGATACCACTCCTGGAATTAGATAAAAAATAAGACTGTCTTGGGGCGCCTGGGTGGCTCAGTCGTTAAGCGTCTGCTTTCAGCTCAGGTCATGATCCCAGGGTCCTGGGATCGAGCCCCGCATCGGGCTCCCTGCTCAGCGGGAAGCCTGCTTCTACCTCTCCCACTCCCCCTGCTGTGTTCCCTCTCTCGCTGTGTCTCTCTCTGTCAAATAAATAAATAAAATCTTCTTAAAAATTAAAAAAAAAAAAAGACTGTCTTGCTGGTGGGTTTGCTCTAAAATCTTTCTCTGTCTCTGTCTCTGTCTCTGTCTCTGTCTCTGTCATTTGCTGGCTTGAAATAGGAAGTTTCTGTGAATCCCTACAGCTGCAAGGAAACGAATTCTGCCAACAACCCAAGTGATTTTGGAAGTGGGTCCTTTCCTGGTCAGGCTTTCAGATGAGGACTCAGCCCTTGCAGCTGCCATGATTGTGGCCTGTGAGACCCTAAGCAGAGGATCTGGGAAAGCTGGGCCCAGATTCCTGACCCATAGAATCAGTCAAACAGTAAATGTGTTGTTTTAAGCTGCATGCTTCTGGTAAGAGAATATCATGACTACGAATAAATTATACACTGAGTCTAAAATTTGTAGATAATTGCAAAGGACCCAGGATGACCATGTAGGGCCAGAAAAATTTCTTTGGCTTGTCTAATAATTAAATTAGCATAATAGATTAACAGGAGAAAAACCAATTTCCTACATACAGGAGTCCCTTAAAAATATGAGACTCCCTGGCATCAGGAAATTGAGGTTTATAAACCATCCTGAGCTAAGGAAAAGGGACCAAGTGCCTGGGCTTCAAAGGGAAGGAAGACAATTCACAGGAAGATGGGAAGATCAGGTGTTTTGTAAACCAATGTTTGCCATGCTATGCAGATAGAAAGGTGTAAAAAGTTACCTGGCTGGCTCAGTCGATAGATTTTGAAGATTTATTTATTTATTTATTTGAGAGAGTGAGAATGAGAGAGAGAGAGAGAGAGAGTATATGAGAGCGGGGAGGGTCAGAGGGAGAAGCAGGCTCCCCGCTGAGCAGGGAGCCCGATGCGGGGCTTGATCCAGGGACTCCAGGATTATGACCTGAGCCGAAAGCAGTCACTTAATCAACTGAGCCACCCAGGCGCCCCAGAGCATACAATTCTTGATCTCAGGGTTGTAAGTTCAAGCCTCACGTTGGGTGTAGGAGATTAGTTAAAAAAAAAAAAAAAGTTATCTCTGCTAATAGCTCTCTCCTGGTAGGTAGGTTTCCTACCTAAATTATTTTAGGCACTTAAGGAGGAGGTTAAAAGCTCTTCCTGAGTCTGCCAGGCCCAGATTATCTTCAGTTTGAAATAATCCACCTACCAAAGTGGCACATTCTGGGGTGATGTATTTTATTCCCCTTCAATCAAGACAATTTCATAAAGAGGAACATAGTTGGAGAACTTCCATTATTTCTTTCACCATCTAATACAGAGCTACTACCTTCAGGATAGTCGAGCATCAGCATATAGATTGACATGGAGATCGATGGAACAGATTGGAGTCTCAAAACAGAGTTACGCATACATGCTCCATTGATTGCTGACAATTCAATGGCAAATTTTCAACGGAGTGTTAAAAACAATTAGATGGCCTTACACATTAGAAAAAAAGGAAAGAACCTGGATCCTTAGCTCACTGCATTTCTAAAAACTAATTCACACTGAACTGTAGATTAAATTTAAGAGTTCCAACTGTGCATCTTCTAGAGGAAAACAGAGGAGAAAATGTAAATGACCTTCAGTTGGGCAAAGCTTTTTCAAATAGGACAAAAAGAGCATAAACTATTAAAAATGTTCATTTTGACAAATTCAAAATTAAAAACTTCTTCTCTTCCAAAGACATTTTAAGAAACTGTGGATGCAGTCGATGGATTGGGAGAAAATATTTGAAATATATCTACCTAATAAAAGACTTTTTACCCAGAATGCGGAAAGGTCACTTAAGGTCAATGCTAAGCATAGTGACAACCCAATTGAAAAAAAAAAGTGCAAATGATCTTAGTAGACATCTCGAGAAAGATATATAAGTGGTAAATAAGCTCAAGAAAAGACACTTAACAGCATTAGCAGTTGGGTAGATGCAAATTCGGTTCACAGTAAGACATTACTCCACGTTCACCAAAACGCCTAAAACCGAAGACTGAAATCACCAAAAGCTGGGGAGTTGGTTTATTTCTGGCAGGAATGCAAAGTGTTACAGGCACTTTGGGAACGTGCGACAGTTCCTTAGAAGAGTTACGCAAACACTTACCATATGTCCCAGCGATTCCACTCCGAGCGTTTACGCAACAAGAAATGAAAACTGGAGTTTGCACCGAGATTCTAATGTACAAAACTGCTTTGTTTAAAATAGCCCCAGACTGAAAAGAACCCAAACACCCATCTGTGGTACAAGGATAAACAAACTGTGATGTATCCAGACAATGGAACGCCACTCAGTAATTGAAAAGAGCAAATCACCCATACGCAGAAACGTCTGAGTGGATCTCAAAGCAGTGTGCCAAGGGAAAGAGGACAAATACCAAAGGCAACATATTGGATGGATTCATGTATGTGGAACTCTAGTAAAAGCTCACATCGGGATATAAAATTAGCGGTTGTTCAGGGATGGTGGTGGACAGTGACCTCAGGGGCACAGAAGAGGACATTCAGGGGTGGTGACAACGTTTGTGGTGGCTGGTACCTGGTTGATCACATTTGTCAAAACTTACAGAATCACTCACTTATAACTTGAATTGTACTGAATGTAAATTGTACCTCAAGAAAGCTGATCAGACATACATTAACAATATAAAATAGTGTACTTAAGTTAAGACACCATGAGAATATGGAGGTGAATAAAACATGACTCCCCCACCCCACCAAAAACTTCCAGCCTAGAAGAAGAAATAGGCACGTGTATCATGAGCTATAATCCACGGCAAACTGTGATGAATCATATGATCTCCTATGAATCAGGATTGCATTTGTTCTAAGTAATAGGGATTCACCACAGTGATTCAATAAGAGGAGGTTACATTTCTCTTATAGAAAAATCTAGTTGATGATATTAATTCAGGAGCGCAAAGAAGTGAAGGTGGATGTCTTTGCGGTTTTTCTGGCTTATTCCTCATGGTTGCAAAAATCCTGCTGCCTCTCCAGCCATCACAACCTAATTCCAGGCAAAAAAGGGTAGGGTGAGAGGAAAATATCTGCCAGGTTTCCCCCGTATCAGTGTAGCAAAAACTTCCCAAGAACCTCCCCCGCTCGACTGGAGACAACTCTAAGCACTTCTTAGTCAGAATTGGGTCATATCATCACCCACAGCCGCAAGTAAAGCAAAGAGAGAAGACAAGACTCGTGCTTTGAACAAAATATGGGTTGCTGAGGTTAACAAAAGAAAGCAGAATGCCACAGAATAGGAAGCTAAAAGAAATGATCATGTACCAATCCAAGTTAGTGCCATAAAGGCATTGTGAAAGAGGAAGAAATCGATTTCATCTGAGAAAAAGCAGTGAGCCACAATCTCATACTGTGAATTGCAAAGTCTCTTTTCCCGTCTCTGGGATTTCAGTGTTTTACTCGGGCTTGTGAGCACCGTAGTGTTGGATGGCGTGAGACCAGAGAGGGAGCCGGTGTCTTCCGTTGCCCAGAACCAATGATGCTGAATACGATTGTTCCTCTGGACACAACAGAACTGACTCGTGAGTTGCAACACCTCCGGAACCCGAGAAACCGAACCCCAGCAACGACGAGGAGAACTTCCTCCATCTTTCAAAATAACAACATTTCAAAGGAACCTCACTGTAACTAAACCCGGTTCTTTGAAAATCAAAGTTACCTTGAGTTTCAAGGTAGGTCATTTGCTTGACACGGGATCCGTCATAGAATGATGTTTATGGTGAGTGTTTATGGGGAGCAGGGTATTTCGATGAGTGAGCTGTAGTCTTCATTCAGTTATTCATTACTCATTATTCATTGAGATGTAGTGGGTTGTTGATGATGTGCCAGATCCAGCCTAGACCGTGAGGACAGGCTTTTCCTCCTGGTGCATACAGTCCTATGGGGGAGGGAGGGGCTGGTCCTGAAGAATCACACAGTCAAACAACAGTTTGTCTGAGAGGTCAGGGAATTCTTCCATGGGCAGCTGACTGTTGGTCTCCTGCCTGGCAGATGGATGAACAAGAGATGAGAAGATGCAGGTGAGGGAGACAGGAGTTCCAGGTGGAGGGGGCAGCACATATCCAAGCCCCCTGGGGCAGAAGAGACTGTGACAAATACCGGGAGCTCAGCGAAGGCCTTGAGAGGCTGGAGCTAGAAAATGAGATGAACATGAGGGAGGAGGGGGATGAGGACGAGAAGGAGGAAGAAGTGGGAGGAAGACAGGACGTTCTTCTTGAACAGGGAGGCAGCCCCACCTGATTGGTGGTTAAAGCACCACTTTGGCTGCAGTTGGGAGACCAGGTCGGGTGGACAGGAGGGGGGGGGTTGTCCTGCCGTGCACGCAGCTGCTGGATGAATAACATGAGGACATCTCGTTATGCCAAGCCCCGTGCTAAGTGCTTGGGCTGCAGTCTCTCATTTACTCCTTAGCACAACTGGAGGAAGGGAGAAATATTAACATCTTCGTGGTGCAGCGGAGGAAACTGGGGCTCAGAGAACACAGGGGTTTGCAGCATTAGGGCTGGGACACGAAACCAGGCATCTGGCTTCTCGGTGTGTGTTCTTCACCACAGAGAGCAGTTGCTCAAACAGGTGTGAGCAGCCTCAGGTAAGGTTTTGAAGTAGGGGGTTGTGCACAATGTCACTGAGTTTGTGATGGGCTCCAATAAGACAGGTGGATATGAAGCTATGCACCCGAGAGATGCACGTAGAATTAAGAATTATGTGCACACATGCTTGATGGGTAAACACAAGTTGTCCAGACCAAAAAACAGGGGGCGGTAGGGTTTTGGGGATGGGGGACTCCCCGGCTAAGCAGACACAGATGATGTCCCTTCCTGCCACGGGCAGTTGCTCTGCAGATGTGGAAGCCAGAGTGACCGGATAGTACGGCTTCTCCAGGAGCTACCAGAGCCCTGGAACGGAATGGGAAAAATCTCCCAAGTTTCAAATTCAGGTAATCAACTCTATTTTTGTCTTGAGCATCGTACAGGTTAACACCGAACGGGCAAAGCAGATGAGAAACAGGCCCTTAGAGAAATCACTGCCTGCGGAGGTCTGTTTAAAACCTCGAGATTCGATTTCTGGTTTGGGATTTGAGCTGCACTGAGTTGTTTCAGACGAGTGGTCCGGACGCTATGAGCACAGCCTGGTGGGCCTGGTCGCTGCTTCTGAGCAATTCCAGCAATCCTCCTGACTCGAGGCCGTGGGGACCCGCTCCTGCTACTTAAGACATGGGCTTCACGTCGGAGCCCGGAGGCACGGAAGAATGAACTTGCGTCATCGATCAGAAGGCACGGTGCACAAAGCCTCCTGGATGTTTTCCACCCTGCACCGGTCTCTGCCCTGTGAGGAGTTCAAACTACAGCTTTGAATTACAAATTTACTAAGAAAACCAATAATGGGGGGAAAGTAAGTTGAAGTGAGAGCACAACTTTCTCCTTAGTTAGAAGCCACGCTATCTTGCGGATGAGCGGCAATGTTTCCCATTAACTAATTAGATTTGCATCTGCGAATGAGGCCAGGGAGTCTAATGCTGCCTTCCACTGCTCCTTTGAAATCCTAAATGGAAGTATGGACACATGTTTAGCAACACAATGAAAATAAAATCAAGTTTGAATGGAAAAATCCATGGATTCTTTTTCTATGGGCAGAAATAAAATAATTTAGTGCTTTTTGAACTCAAGCAACTAGTAGTCTCTGTCCATTCCAATTAAATGTGCAAAGAAGAAATGATTCTCTATGTTAGTGAAAGACTGAGTCAAATTGAGGGTCAAGGTCTTTTCCGTGGATAAAACCTATCAATAAATAGACACATGAGGGAAAAAATGTACATTTTTTTAAATTCAAAGTAAACTCCGCGCTTTTTCTTTGGTGTGGAATAAGGATTTTTGTTGTGTTGTTATAGTTGTTGTATTTAGGTTTTGTTTTCTTTGTTTTCTTTTTTTTTCTTTTTGGTAGGCTCTATTGAGATCAAGACCTGAGCTGAGATCAAGAGCCAGATGCTAACCGACTGAGCCTTCCAGGTGCCCCTTTGTTTTACTTTTTAAACAAATCAAACCACTAGGTTTTACATTCCACAAGGGAGGGTACCAAAACCCTTTGAGAAACCAACGTCCAATGTGAGTTGCCTTGAAGGATGCTGGGAACTGCGGTGGGTTTTCAAACACACGTGCTATTGTTTCGGGCAGCCATTTAGTTTGTGCTGTAGGGTCCAAGAATGACGGACACCTGGATGTCTTGGCATTCTTAAAAGATGGTGATCTATATGGGATGGTTGGGGATTTGGAGATTTCAGAAATTTAGAAAATACAGAAATCAGGGATATGTCCTCTTCCTCTGCCCAAGTCTTGGCTAAATCTCACCCCATCTGTGTTTCCTTTCCTTTTGTTGGATCAGATCAGTGTGTCCCAGCTCTGAGGAGTGTGTCAGTTTCCAAACAGAAAGCACGTGTAGCCTGTTTATAGGTACTGCATTCCACCTTCTAACCCTCTGGTTGTAAATAATACTGATAAATTGTATTCCACCCCCTTTCTTCACAGTTCAGTGAGGAATACTATTTATTTGCAGAAACACCCTGACAACCTTTTTCTGATAATCCAATCTCTAAGCCAAAGGGCTTCCTGCCTTAATGAAAGATCAACATTGCTTATTGTTCCTAAATTTTATGATGATCCTAAAATTACTACTCTCCACACCAGAAATCAGTCTATCACTGAGCATCTAAACCAGTGGCTCTTGACTGGGGCCAAGTTAGTCCTCCCGGGGAAACTTGGCAGCATGAAGACATTTTGGGAGTGATTCTGCAGGTGCTGGAGACCTGGCGTTGCTACGGGCAACCAGCGCGCAGAGCCCAGGGATGCTGATAAGCATGTCTCGGTTCAAGGACAGCCCGCCCCAGAGAATCCTCTGGCTCTGTGTCAACACTGCTCAGGTCGGAAAACCCTGGTTTAAACCAAATGGTCTACAATTTAGAAAGATTTCTCACTTGAGGGAAAAGCGATTATGTCCGAGTCGAGAAGCAACTCTCTTTCAACGAGGGGCAAACGATTTTTACAACATGCTCGTGTCTGCGGTCATCGCTGCTCCAGGTCCTGCACTGATTCCCCGGAGAAATAGATCAATTCCTATTTATCCGCAGAGAGAAAGCTGGAGAACTCCTCTGCACATGGTTCCAATTCCCAGCACCTTCTTGGCAGCGGGGAGTGCTGGTGAGTGGCCGGACGTGCATTGACTCCGCATTCAATGCTCCAAATTACAGTGTAGAAGGTGTCCAGACTGGATTCTAAAGATCAGTCTGGGTAATAATAACGGTTCAGTAATTGATGACTTTCACTAATAGCTCTAGATTGCAAATCAGTGTTCTTTGTTCTCTGCATCCGTAAATTAATGTATTAAGGAGGGGGAAACAAATCCATACATAACCCTTGAAAAATGTGGCAAAAATCTAATTCACCTCTTAAGAAACAAAACCATGGTGTCATTAATATCAGATATTTTCAGGAAATGAGAAACCAAAAGTCATTAGCTATTATAAGGCAATCTGTATATTCCTGCCCAAATGTTAGTGTTTTCTTTTTTTTTTTTATTAAAAGATTTTTTTTATTTATTTGACAGAGAAAGACACAGCGAGAGAGGGAACACAAACGGGGAGTGGGAGAGGGCGAAGCAGACTCCCCGCCAAGCAGGGAGCCCGACGCGGGACTCGATCCCGGGACTCCAGGATCATGACCTGAGCCGAAGGCAGTCGCTTAACCAACTGAGCCACCCAGGTGCCCTAGTGTTTGTTTTCAACCATGAGATAATTTTGTGGAAAAGTGTCAGTGCACAGATGTGATAAACAGCCATTCAACATATATATCCATATACATGTATATATGTATATATTTACATTTCCTGTGAATTTTCTTATTAGATTAAAAACATGAAAGAAAAATTCTGACTCTCTTCTCTATCATAATTTAATTTGGCATTTACAAATATTTTGGCTATATTTTCATTTTTTTTAAAGAGTTTATTTATTTATTTGAGAGAGAGAGTGAGAGAGAGTGCACGAGTGGGGGGGAGGGGTAGAGGGAGAGGGAGAAGCAGGCTTCCCGCTGAGCAGGGAGCCCGATGACGCGGGGCTCGATCCCAAGACTCTGGGATCATGACCTGAGCTGAAGGCAGATGCTTAACGACTGAGCCTCCCAGGCGCCCTTGGCTGTATTTTCAAACAGGTGCACTGTAGGGGAACAGCTCCACCATAGTAAATATCCATGAACAAGTCTATAGAGGCCACTCAAGCAAAAGCTTGACCACACTTCATGGGAGCTCGGAAGGACCTCTGGTAATTCTCCCAGAGCACGACAGGGTTGGAGGCCTGTGGAGGCTGAGACCCTCTCCCTGGAAGGCTGTCATGAGGCCTGGCCTCCTGGGCTCTGAGGAAGTAGGAGGCTTTTTGCTCCATGTCCCTCACACGGAGCATAGACCACAAAAACACTTAGCTGCAGTCCAGGACTGACTCAGGCAATAGGATGCAGTCACTTTGTGGTGTCTTTTGGCCCCTTTCAGTGTCATCCCTTCTGCTGTGGGACAAGGACCATGGGGAGCTAGCGCTCTTCTCCATCCACATAAGCAATAAATTGAATCTAACAGAGGTTTCTGTGTCTCTGTTGGTGGGATCAGTCTCTCCTTCACCTTGGCCTTGTCTGGGCATCTCATGCCTACAATGGGGAAGGAAGAGCCCATGGGAGCCAAGTAGAGAAAGCATATAGGATGCTGACTTGAGATAACTCATTTTGGGAACACAAATCCCAGTAGGTTCCAGGGAAGGCAACGCAAGGGAGGGAAATGGGATGATTGCACATAAAAGGGAACAATGGAAAGTATGTAGAACCAAAGAATCAGGCTCCTTCTACAAGGGGGCTGGGCCAAGCTCCAGGCAACTGTTGCCATGGAGAAATGTGAGCTTGAATCGACTGTTTCTTCCCGATAATTCCATCAGCACATAACGTGCATCTGACTCCATTATGGTTGCCATTTATACAAGAGATCCCTTCTGATTTCACCTGCAAAACCACATTCTATTTCTAGTTCTGCTACTTCCAGACTTGACTGTATTAAGCAATTAATTTTTTTTCTATTAAGGAGGAAATAATATCAGCTTTTATTAGTTTGGGTGATTTCAAATACACACAAAAAATTGCAATAACAGAAACCTGACTCCAGACTAACAGAAAACAAGGAACTTGCTCATTATGTACAATAGGCAACTGTGTAGATAGCTAGTTGATTCAGGGGCTCAGGGGTGTCATAAGAACATGTTCTCTCTGTCAGAGGTCAAGGAAATCTCCAGAACAATCTTCTTCACACTCCGCACCTGAAGAGGCAATGACTGAGATTCACCAGGACACAGAGCTTGAGAGGCAAGGGCAGGTCAGAGTAGAGCATCATCCCCTTAAGACTCTAAACATCACCATCTAAATCTGAACAGGAAGGAAGCTCATCCTGTGAGGCTCAAGATTGCACAGATACCACAACCCTACAACACTTCACCTGAGAAGAAAACTACAGGTTAATTACTCTTATCAATATAGACACAAAAATCCTCAACAGAAGAGTAGTAAGCGAATAAAGCAACATATAGAAACCATGGCCACATAGGCTTTACCTCAGCTCTTTCAAGGGTGCCTGGCTGGCTTAGTCAGTAGAGCGTGTGACTCTTGGTCTCAAGATCATGAGTTCTAGCCCCACTTTGGGTGTAGAAATAACTTAAAAATAAAATCTTAAAAAGAAGCTGTTTTAGATCTGGAAATCAATTTAAGTGGGACACCGTATCAATAGAATAAAGGTCAATGACCACATGATCATCTCAATAGAGTCAGAAAATATTTTATGAAATTCAAAACTCTATCATGCTAAAAAGCTTAACAAAATAAGAACATATGAGAGCTTCTTTGACCTACAAATAGCATTTACAAATATCCCACACTTCGCAACAAACTTAATGGTAAAACATTGAATGTTTCTTCCCAGTGTCATGGAAGACACAGATGTCTGTTTTTACAACTTCCTTTCAACATCGTCCTGGAGATTTCACCCAAGGCATTTAGGCAAGAAAATGAAATGTAATGAATCCAGGTTGAAAATGAAATGTAATGAATCCAGGTTGAAAAGGAGTGAAACTATGCTGTTTGCAAATGGCATGATCTCATATTCAGAAAATGTTAAGAAATTCATTTACAAATGTCTTAAACTAATAAAACAATTCAGTAATGCAACAAGCTTGCAGGAGATAAGATGAATGTACAAAAAAATCAATTGTATTTCTATACACTAGGAATGAGTAACACAAAAATTAAATTAAGTGAACAATTCAATTTACAACAGCACCAAAAAAGAATAAAATACTAAAGAAAAATGTAACCAAAGAAACAAAAAACTTGTACCTTAAAAACTACAAGACAGTGTTGAAAGAAATTAATATTTCTTTAATTTAATTTTATTTACATTCAATTAATTAACATATAGTGTCTTATTAGTTTCAGAGGTAGAAATTAATTTTCTAACTAAGGTAATTTGTCAAGAAAATGAAACAAAAGACATCAGAATTGGAAAGGAAAAAATAAAACATGTGCATGCAGATGTTATAGACTTATCTATAGAATATCCTAAGGAATCTACGTAAAAACTATTAGAAATAATAAATGAATTCACTAAGGTTTCAGAATAAAAGACTAATACACAAAAATCAGTTGCATTTCTTAGGGCATCTGGCTGGCTCAGTCGGAAGAGCATGTGACCCTTGATCTCAGGGCCATGAGTTCGAGCCCCATGTTGGGCGTAGAGATTACAAAAAAAGAAACTTAGAAAGTCAATTATATTTCTAGACAGTAGCAATGAGCAAACTGTGAATGAAATTAAGAAACTACATTTATAACAGCAGTAAAAAAAATTAGGAATGTATTTTTAAAAGAAGAGCCAATTATATATACTCTGAAATCAAAAGCATTGTTGGAAGAAACTTAAAAAGACCTAAATAAATGGGAAGAGATTCCATACTCCTGGATTGAAAGACTTAATAATATCAAGATGACAGTGCTTTCAAACGGATCTGAAGATTACATGAGATCCCTGTCGGAAGCCCCACTGACTCCCGTGGGGGCTGACGGGCTGACTGGGAGAGTCACATGGAAATGAAAGGACACAGAAGAGCCAAACCATCTCAGAAAAGGTAAGACAACGTTGGGGGACTCACACTTCTCAGTCCCAGGGCTGAATACAAAGCAACAGTACCGAAGCAGGTGTGACGTCAGTGTGGGGATATGCGAGAGACCAGCGGACTGGAAGACCAATAACACCACGTGTCGGTGAGGAGATGCTGAAGTTCAGCTCTCACTCTCCCCTGGTAGGAATGTAATGTGGCGCGGCACTTTGGAAAGGAGTTTGGCAGTTCTTCCGAACATTAAGAATAGAGTCACAAGATGACCTAGCAATTCCCTTAATTTAAGGCACACACCCTGGAGAAATGAAAACATACATCAACACAAAGTTTTGTGTTAATGTCTTTAATACTTGTAACGGCATTATTGATAATAACCCCAAACAGAAACAACTCAAGTGTTCATCTGTGATGACCAGGTAATGAAAACATGGGTTATCCATACAATGGAAGTAAATGTGACACCATACATTAAATTTAAAATACTATGATGAATAAAAGAAGCTATTCACAGAAGTTGACATACTATATGATCCCATTCCCATGAAATGTCCACACTGGGTAAATCTATAGAGCCAGAAGGGACAGGGGGATGCCTAGAGCTGGTGGGGCTGGCCGGTCATTGGGAATGGCTGCTAGTGGATGTGGGTTTTCTTTTTGGCTTAATGAAAATATTTGAAAATTGATTGCGATGATGGTTGTGAATATACTGAAAATTACTGAATTTTTACACCTTGAAGGGATGACTGGGTTTACAACATCTCAATTAAAAAATAAGCTAATAAAAAGTACCATCACATCTAGCCACGCTATTGCAATATTTAAAAATGATCAAATAATGATTCCGGAGGCACTTTATTAAACTCCAACTATGTATTCTACTCATGCCGGTGCTTTCCTTGTGTTTTTGGCACAAATGAGAATGTCCAAAGGATGGTGCAAGATCTCCTTCTGGCCTTTCTGTCCTGGGGTGCCTTCTGTGTTCACTGTCATCCAGATCTCCCTGACTATCAGTGAGGGAACACTGATTTTTCCAGAAAAAAAAATGATATGCAAAGGGAATTTTTCAAATAAGTAATGAGGAGATGGTGTATTTATTCTGTCTTCCCAGATCTAATTCATTGGGTGAAACCTGGAGCAAAACTCATTTTAATGAAATGCTTTGCAATCCTAAACTGAGGGGGCGGGGGGAGAAAAGAGGAGCATCTCTGTTCAGCAATGTTGAACTAACTAAACCGTGATTACTTTTCTGAAAACAAAAATTGTTACATGAATACAGAAAGTAATCATAATTAGGATTGAGAAGAGCAAGAAGGACTGAATTAAAAATCTTCATCTTTTATTGATCACATACATTTTTCATAAGAAGCCTATTTTTTTACTAGTTCAGGCTAATAAAAAAAAAACCATTATTGTACAAAACTGTTGAAACGATTGGCCTGGAAAAGCTGTTTTCCAAAACTCTCATTTTGCAGGGGGCTTAGAGAAGTCAAGTTCACGTGGGTGCTTCCTCAGTTTCTTAATCAGAGACTGTCTGCGAGGTGGTTGCCACAAGCCAGCAGTTTACATACAGCCATGGGGGGTCACCAGCTCCCACCCCATCATCCCTGATTTCCACCAGGCTGCCCGAGCAGGAAGGGAACGCAGGACCACAGCACTGGGCTCCGACCACAGGGCTTCCCGGGGAGTGTGTCCCCCGACAGGTAAGCTCCTACCTTCTGAGCTAACTCACATGAAGCCAACCTTCCCTTACATGGATGCCTGAAGCTCAGAAGAGCAAGACCAACTACTCCCTGGACTGAGCTACTTTGATGGTCCTTGAGCCCTCCCTGCATCTGGCTTCAGAAACACAGCGAAACACTCATTTTCTTTCCAGCACACACCACTGCCTCTGTGTTTATAGATAGGAAATGGAGTTTTCTTGTGGCCATGGAGAAGGATCATAAGAAAGGCGTGATTTTAAGCAATTTTTTATTGAGACAATGTGGAGAATTAAACCAAAGGCTTTCAGGGGCGGGAAGGGTGTGGGCAATGTAAGATTTTGTTTTCATCTCCAACTCCAAGTAACATATATCCCCCACAGGGTGTAAATCTGTAAAGGAGTTATGCGTTCACATGACAAGATCCGGATTAGGGCAGTTTATAGATGATGCGGGGGGCTCATGTCGCCACCGAGAGCCCAGGTCCTTCTCTCTTCTGTCTCCCGAATTCAGCAGGTAACTCTCATCACTGGGTCACAAAATGATGCTCCCCCTCCAAGCTTTATATTCCAAGGAGGTCAAAGAGGTTAGTGTCAATAGACGTCTCATAAGTCTTTGGTTTTTATTTGGATAGCTCTGCCTTCTCTAAAAAATTTCACTTACGTGGCTTTGGTTCAAACTGGGTCGGATGACGCTTGAGTGCAAGGAAATCTGGAAAGTATTTTTGCTTTCCAGTCCTTGGAGTAAAGAAGACAGGGAAGAAGGGTGGATTTAGGGGGGCTGACTTGAAGTATATGCCATAGGGAATAAAATCCTCCAATAAAATAAGAAGTGCTGGGTGTCTGGGTGGCTCAGTTGGTTAAGCGTCTGCCTTCAGCTCAGGTCATGATCCCAGGGTCCTGGGACTGAGCCCCACATCAGGCTCCCTGATCAGGGGGGAGTCTGCTTCTCCCTCTCCCTCTGCCCCTCTCCCTGCTCATGCTCTCTCATGCACACGCTCTCTGCTCTCTCTCAAATAAATAAATAAAATCTTTTTTAAAAAAATAAGAAGTGTTTTCAGGACACCAAAAGAGTGAACAAATATTGCTAGTTGGTACTTTCAGTGAATTTGATTTTATCTCATCTTAGAAATTATCACAAATACTGATTAAGCACGATTGGACGGTTTCCTTTACAAATATTCCATTAACCAAAAGCGATGTCATTGTTTGGGGAGACACACATCCGCTACGATGGGGGAGGTGATGGTCGGAGGACAGAGCTGAAGAGCCAAGGTTAAACGCGACTTTGCTGCCCAAAGAGAAAGAGCGAAACAGAATGGTTGGCATTAACTATTAGGGGTGTCGCACTCAGCTTCACTCAAAAATCCATGAATAACCTGTGGATGGTTAATACAGCTATTCTCGGGCGCCTGGGTGGCTCAGTTGGTTAAGCGACTGCCTTCGGCTCAGGTCATGATCCTGGAGTCCCAGGATCGAGTCCCGCATCGGGCTCCCTGCTCGGCAGGGAGCCTGCTTCTCCCTCTGACCCTCCCCCCTCTCATGTGCTCTCTGTCTCTCTCATTCTCTCTCTCTCAAATAAATAAATAAAATCTTAAAAAAAAAATACGGCTATTCTCGGGGACCCCGGTTTGCTATCCAACGTAACCCGGAGGAGTGTCACAGCCTTTAATTAAATCTGTTTTCTGGGAGAGGCTGCTACTCACCCCGACATGATTGGATGTCTCTTTACTATTAATTCTGCTTATTTTGCATGTGAGTGCAATCAAATGACAAGGTGCACACTTCTGTTTGGCCTCTGAAGGGCAACAGTCTGTGTTCGCTTTGTGGACGTATGTTTGCTCTCCATAGAATGGCTAAAAGGGTTGGAAATTAAGATGGGGTCAAATGCATCAGGAGATTCTGGAAAAGCATGTCTAACACAGTGACACTTCTAAAAGAGGAACTTTTACTCAGATTGGCAGCAAACGAAGGTCCCCGGGGTTGGAGCTCGAAGCAGTAGGTTTTCCACGCCCATGTGTCAAGCCCTCTTGAAGTTTCCTTGACTTCTGTCCCTGTTGCCTTAATCTTTCTCAGTCAAGAAGAGAAGGAGGTTTGCATTGAAAGGAAAATGCAAGCTTAGGGCATGTTAAGATCACAGGAGTGGGTGGGAAATTGAAAGCCAATGGAGCGTGCTATTTCTCCTTCCTGGAATGTTCCATTTGGTCTTCAGGGATGGTCTCTCTCTTCATCCGGATTGCAGTCTGTGTGTCACCTCCTCACGGAGGCTTTCCTCCCTGGCACAGCGCCATTGCCAAGTGACTGGATCATACAACGTATGTCTTCACAATGGTTACCAGCGTGCTCCTAGTTTATCAGCATTCCTGTTCATCTGTTCAGTGATCATGGCTCTCCTTAATTTTACAATTAATTGACGACAGGGACAATGCTCATTTATCTATTTAAAACTATGCATTGGGGGTGTCTGAGCACCTCAGTCAGTTAAGCATCTGCCTTCGGCTCAGGTCATGATCCCAGGGTCCTGGGATGGAGGCCCGCATCGGGCTCCCTGCTCAGTGGGAAGCCTGCTTCTCCCTATGCCTGCCACTCCTCCTGCTTGTGCTCTCTATCTCAAATAAATAAATAAAACCTTAAAAAAATTAAAGCTATGCCTTGATCTTAGGCATCAACCCAGGTTCTGCTCCCTGATGGAGCGGAGTTTCAGTCCTATTCACCAGGCTCCATTCAACACGGTGGAGAACGGCTGAGCCCTGTCAGGGTTTCACGTTATCTGCAAGGGAAGCTGAAGGACAACTTTCTGGCTTCTCCCTTAGGGATCGGAAGGGCTCATGAAGTGGGAAATTACCCAGGCATTCACACAGTGTTCAAACTCTGCTGGGTGGCCACAGTGTGACAGATGGGCACTGCACACTGCACCCTGTTGGAGGGACCCTCGGGTGGGAGCATCTGTTGTAGTCTAAATTTGTAATCCATTGTTCTAAATTAGCACTCTGGGCAATCATCAGTCCTGTGGGGCTTTGATAATGTTTCGAGAGCCTCCTGGTGCTCACACACCCTCATTCTTGGTGGTTCTCAGTTTCCCTTCCTCTGTCGTCCCTGGGGACATCAGTGCGAGCTCAGTTCCCCACCTCACTGCGATGGCGTACGTTCCCGGGATGAGAATTCCCATGCTCTGTGGCCATGTCTTCCTTTGCAACAGGGCAGCAAGCTTGCCTCTGGTTTTATTAGTGCCCAAGGTAATGAGAACTGATACTATACTTTTCACATTCTTTAAACATTCTATGTTGTAACATAATCATAGACACCAATTTACAGGCAAATTCTGGATCAGGTTTGCTTCTAAATGAGGTTAAATCCTAGACACCTGCCATCAATTTAAACTCGTACTGGGACAGTGAACTCCCATATCCGAGTGAGAAGCCGGGGCTGGGAGACCGTGGGGATGGTGGTGGACCCGGCATCCTGTAGGGAGGGTGGTGCGTACTCAGATCCAGCTGATGGTTGCCAAGTCAGAACTCAGGCCGAGGGTAAGCAAATCTAATAAAAGAGGAAGAGGCAGAAATTTTGAAGCTTAACTGTAATCTTGCTATTTAAAAAAATGTTGGTAACTAATTAAGATGAAATTTAAACAGAGAGCACCTCTAAGGGGACAACACTATGGGGCTGTTTGTCTGAAAATTGTCTGGTTTCCATCTCCGACCTACGTAGACTCCATCAAAAGCCATTGTTTCTTTTCCAGCAGGTGATGTGGTGTTATTGACATCCTTACCATTCCTTGAAGCTGATATGATGATTCCGACATCCTTAGCACTCAACTTTTAAAAATATTTTATGGCTAGAATTAACAGTTGTAGGGGACATGCCATTGATATCAGAAACCACACTCAGTGTTTCGAAAATTAAGTAAGCCCAGTGTGAGAAATCAGAGCTACAGTGGGTACCATGTAAAAGAATGATGCATGTTTTCAAATCTGTTCTGCTCATTCAGCTGATAAAAATTGTAAAATGTTATTTTGCCATCATGGTTATAGTCAGGTCGGGTGTGAAGGGCTTTCTGGACAGCTGCGTCTAAAATTACTGATTTTGCATATTTAGTTCTAATATTACAAATAGTGAGATGCTTTTTAAGAGTTTGCACCTAAATGAAGCTGGCTAAAAGCAGAAGAATTGGAACACAGGCATGCTGCCCGAGACAGGCATTCTGCTTCTAATGAATCTCATTCGACAACAGGCATCCCCATTGATTGTTAGTGCACAGACATTTTTATTACAGTGTCTGGAATTAAAGATGGCTGAATAATCTTTACCAGCACAAACAGGTTTGCAAGTCATGACTTTAGGAGTTTGGTGTTTTCTTGTTTTTAGTGGAAACGGTCTTACCCTTCTGGTATCATTTCTTATATTCTTAGCATTGAATCATGAGTAAAAGTAACAGGTAGGGACATATTTCAGAGAGTGTAATTCTTTCTGCCATAAAATATTGTGGGAAATAAAGTGCCTGGACATTAAATTCTGAGCTCATTGCTTTCTACTTAAACTTCATTTCCCCTGGTGGAATAAAAAAGTTTCATGAACAGGGATCGCCATTTCCAACTCTGTTTTGGGTTGACTTGAGGAAGCACCACTGAGATTTTGAATGAGAATGGGGGGCCCTTCAGGGTGACTAATAGCCTCGGCAGCCCTGGGTCAGAGGCTCCCGGAGAATGTGGGGCTCACGGTGGACCCCGCAATGAGGATAGCTGGTGCTCTCTGTGTCCACATAAGGGCAGAGCGAGCTGGCTTCTGAGTCTGGGGCGGTGGGAAGGGGAGAGAGGAACCACTGCCGCCCCGTAGGTGGCCCAGGGAGGAAGCATGGAGCCTGGGAGTGTCTGCACATTGATGACATTCCACCTGCTACCCGTGTTCCAGCCTCCTGCCTAGCAAACTGCGGGCTGGTTGACACGTTTCTGGGAACAGTCAGTACAGACTCAACCCGCACCTCTCCCGTGAGCGAGTGGATGGTCCAGGCAGGCACCAGTGACATGAGGAGCAGCCGAGATCCTGGACACTGGAGTGAGACACGGAGCCCCAACCCAGGACACTGACGTGTGCTCGCTGCGCACGCGGGTCAGGACTCAGCGCAGGGTCCTCAGCTTTGGCACCCTGGTGCGGGCCCCGGCGGGAAGACTCACACGTGCAGATGCAGGGATTTGGGCTCTAGCCTCAGTGTGCGTCGTGACACATGAACATGGGCCGTGCTGAGCTAGAGGGCCCCCAACTCCTCCCTGCCCAGAGGCACCCCTGTCTGGGCACAGGCCGAGCGCCCAAAGATGGGCTTTCTTTCACAAATAGATTAAAGGCTCCAGGAAGGGCTCAGGCCCCTGTGGGCAACTGTCTGTGCAGGAAGAGAACTCTGTCCTCATTTAGTGGATCTCTGGAAATGTGCTGAGCGAAACATAAAGTCATTGATTTTAGTACAGTCTGAAAAAGCAAAGCACCCAGCTGATACATCCAGGCCTGGAAAATGCAGGCCAGTAGAATCTTTCCTTCTGTTTTCTCTCCCTTTTTATATTATATTGATCATTTATTTGGGAGAGAAGAATAGATTAAGGCCCTCCGCTACTGCTCATCAGAGATCTCCTCCTCTCCCCTCCATATGAAAAGTTTCCACCTGTTTGGTGAACTTCTGTGGAGGATCCAGCAAATGTGTCCTCAGGGCATCTTCCCCAGGTTATCGTGAGACTTACCCAGTTAACATTAAAAGTGCACCGCACCATAGTGTTACGTGTAAGGACTATGTTGTACAGCAGATGCCTAGAATTTATTCACCTTGGAGAAATGTAACTCCATACAACTGTAACTATATATAATAACACGGTAACTTCATACAACTTTGAACAAACACCATTTTCCCTCCCTTCCCCGCAACCCCCCCATCTAGGAGTTTAACTATTCCATATACCTGCTGGCCACTTGTATATCTTTTTTGAAGGAATGTCTATTCAGGTCCTTTGTCCATTTTTAAATAAAGTTCTGTTTTATTGTGTGTGTATTTTTTTCTGTTACAGAGTAGTAGGGGATTGTTAGAAGAAGTGGTTTTTATCAGGTTACACTTAAATATGATACATTTGTAAATGCCGGTACACCAATATTCTGCAGGCACACAAGTGCGGGAGATAATTCTGCCTGAGTGCAGGTGCACATGGGGAGACGGTTAGGCAGGTCACATGCCAGAGAAGCTGTCTGTGTGAGTCTTGGAGAATGGCCAACTGTCATCCCAGCAAAGAGGACCTGGGGCACATGGGAGACCCACTTACCATCTCAGAAGGCTGGAGATATTTCAATTACTTTTTCGTTATCAGTTGACTTCAAAATAATTAAAGGAAGTAAAAGCCCCGTAGAGTTATTTGCAGAGGGGGATGGAGAAGCACATAAATACAAATGTTTATCAGGAAAAGACAATCAAACACGTGCCTTTTAAGAGTGAAAAGATACATAGCCTTTTCTGATGTTTCCCCTTCTCCTCTTGATGAAGGTGAATTATTTAACACAGTCAACACATTTCTAGTTTTCAATTTAATGAGTCCCACATTTGGCATATTATATTCCATTAGGCTTTCAACTAAGCCCCAGAGATAAAAGGTATTGTACTTCAAAGAAATGTGACTTTTTTTTGTATCCAGTATATTCAACTGGCATAAATTCAGACATACCATATCAGACCTCAATGAAATCCACATAAGAAGTTTCCCTGTTTGCTTTCAAAGTTCTTCTAGATTGCTCTCTTCCAGGCTATAATTGGCCTTTGTGAAGAAAGGGAGTGATGTTTGAGTGTGCAGATAAACACATCTGCAGAAGTCTATACATTTAGGGCCTGAGTTACTAAAGCAGACCTAGAAAATAGCTAAGGGAATTAATTAAATATTAGAGAACATAATGGAATTCTTAAAAACAGGCAGTGACATCCATCCAGATTTGTAACCTTTGGACTTTTGCTTTGCAGGTTCCATTTCCAGCCCACCCCAGCCCTGCCCACAGCAAACAGTATGACCCCGTCTGGGACATTGACCCACTGGCCTCCCCATCCTTCTGGCAGAGTGGGAGCCTCGTAGACCTGAGTTGTCTGGGCTGGAAGACGTGGTCAAGTTTATTTTCCCTGAACTTTGCCAAAATACAATGTGCCTCCTGGATCCTCCACATGCTCTCGATCAAAGTTTGGAAGTCAGACAACAGAGCTTCCCGCTGTCCTGCTCCCCTGATCCCCTGTGCGGAGTCAGATTATAAGCACTGTCCTTGGTATGGAGCCGACAGGATCCACACGTGGCCTTGGCAAGCACAGTTTAGTGTCTTTGATGAAGGTGTTTCCCCATTCTGGTCCCCAAGTTTCTTGTTGACAAACACAGGTGCAAGAGTTGCTTCTTCCTGGCCCCACTGTGAGGAAGGACTGTGTTCCTGTGTGCACGGAGGTCAGGGGGTCAGCTCGAGGCCAGACGCATACCAACGGCACACATGGTTACTCTGTGGAATGACAATAACCAGCATTCGTAATGCAGGTCTCCTCTGGGAGGCCTCTTTGCAAGCACTAGGTCTTTCATCTATATGCCGTCTATAATGACATTTTTTTTTAAAGATTTTATTTATTTATTTGACAGAGAGAGACACAGCGAGAGAGGGAACACAAGCAGGGCGAGTGGGAAAGGGAGAAGCAGGGAGCCCGATGTAGGGCTCGATCCCAGGACCCTGGGATCACGACCTGAGCTGAAGGCAGACGCTTAACGACTGAGCTACCCAGGCGCCCCTATAATGACATTTTTGCAGACAAGCACCCCTGAGTCCGGGAATACATGACCTTCTTAAACCACACGGCCAGCAGTCAAGGCAGAAGATCTTGCGGCCATCCTTCCACCACCAAGCCCATGACCTTCCCTTCCTATCATGTTTTCTCTTCTGTAGAAACAGATCCTGGGCACCCAGCCCAAGTAGCTCACACTTGTACAATTACAGAAGAAGGTGGACGGGGTGGAAGGTCTTATTCGAGGGGTCTCGGAGTACATCTTCCTTACGCTCAGGGATGAGGCTGGTGCCCTCTTGCTCCTCCAGCCATTCAGCCACCGAAGAAGGACCACCTCCAGCGACCACAAAGTGGTGGGTGCCGCCCACATAGAGATGATAGTGTATTTTGTTTGATCCCTACAATCTTTTTTTTAAAAAAACTTTGTATTTTGTAAATTTGCAAACATAGGCAAAAGTAGAGAGAGGAATGTAACATTCTCCAAATAGGCATCATCCATTTTCAATAATTTATCAACTGGCACCACACCGAGGGGGGTGGGTCACCTGCCTGAGAGCAAAGACCTGTGAGTTTGGGATCTTTTTCAAGTGCTGATTCAGATAAAATATGAAAGAAGTGGTTCCTGACCTCAACTCCCATCCAAATGAGATGAAAATGAATAGAAGCCCATCTATAACCAAGTACTAACATAGGAGGTGCACCACATTGTCTGGAGGGACTCCTCCCTGCGTGCCTGGCTGGGCCAAGTGGTTTTGTGGAGGAGGTGATACTCCCTGGGCTTTGGAGGAAGTGCAGCTTTATGGAGACAGGATCAGTGGGGGATTTTCGGAGGCACAGAGTGGAAGCCCTGCTCCGACCAACCGCTATGGTTGGATCTGAGCTCCCATTCATTTCCGATCCCACAGGGACCCCCGTGATGAGGATCTCTGAATGCCCCGGTACATCTGGGACCAGGATCAAGGCCCTCTTTTTTTCTTCCCACCAGACAGGGACGCCCCAAATTCTAAGCCTCTAATCATGGAGGCTGGCCAGGGTGTCAGCTGGACAGATGTTTGCAGGGAGGCTCTTGGGAGGTGGACCAGGAGGTTCAGGGGGAGGAGGGGATGGAGGAGGGGAGACTTCCTGTAGCTGGGGGGGAAACAAGCTTTTGGAAGCAGAGTGTAGTCTGCTGCATATAGTTGAATCTTTGTAAGTTACGACCATAAGGATGGTAGCAATTATCGTAACAATAATGCTAACACTCTGAGCTATTGATTCCATGTTACACGTTTGGCCCGGAGCTAGCATTTCACTTGCAGTATCGAATTCAGCCAATGCCGTGGGCATACAAGATAGTTTGTATCGATGTTCCCATTCTATAGAAGAGAAAACGGAGGCCCAGGAAGCCACAGTCCAGCAAGATGGTTGGGTTCCCCACTGGCCGGCTGGGGACTGAAAGCCAAGCCCACGGGTCAGGCCCCTGACCCCAAACAGACACAGCCCCGAATTCCGCCGGCTAGCAGGGACCGGAAGGACTTCAAAATCTGTTAAAGCCCCAGCATGCATTCTCTTGGCCATGGATAAACTGCGGGCAAGTTCTCAACCTGGAGGCACAGCAGAGACCAGAAATCAGACCTCCCCCTCCTCACTCCCAGCTCCCTTCCCTTCCCAAACCCCACAGTCGAAGAGCAAACACGCAAACACGTGAAATACTGCCGCAGAGGGTTGGCTTCGGCAAAGCCTGAGCTACCAATTATTCTTCCCGGGCGGGATGGGGGGGCTGTCAGAGTGGCAGGGCCCGAAGCAGATGTCGCTGTGAATTTGTCAAACCTTTGCTAACGGAAGAACTGTGGACCTGCAGAGAATCGAGTCCAAAATTAATTTCATTTTCTTTTTTTTTTTCACTAGGTGATTTGGATGGGAATTTTTAAATGGCTTTAACCATGTCAAAGTGGGGTCTTTGACATTTCACAGTTCAATTTAGGTAGATAAAGTAAAATATTAAAAATCAAAGATACCTACGGTGCCCTCTCCTAATTAGTATGTAGTATTAGAGAGACATCCAGGTAATTTGTGTTGTAAAAAAAAATCATCGGGGATTTGGTTTGCAATCCTACAGGATGCTGCTCTCAGTTTACTGTGAGAGATGTATACACGCTACGTAGTCTCTTCCAAGATAGAACAGCTGTGTGTATGTCTGGGGACCCCCTTCACCATCATTCTGGGGCTCCCTCTGCCCTCTCCTGTGCTAGGTCTCTTTCTCAGACCCCGTGAATTTTTCTTACTTGGTTGGCTTATTCCCTCATTCTGGGAAAGCACAGAATCCAGTAGCATCCTGAAATCATAGTAGATAATTTTTTGAGATCTTACATATCTGGAAAATGTCTGTATTCTACCCTATTCATGGTCACTGCATCTCACACTTGAATATATAAATCAATTTCTTTCAAAATTTGGAAGGTACTACCTCACCGGCAGAGAGTGGAAGAAAGCAGGATTGCATCTTTTAGGAACTTGAAATGTGTAACTGATTCTTCTACACAAAGAGGAGTTTGGTAGCTAGCAGAGAGTTTGGAGTGAAATTAATGGTCATGATCAAGTGTATAGAAAATCACACACATACACACGCACAGATAATTATTAACTCAAGAGAGAAAAATGAAATATTGGAAAGCGAAGTATTCATAGGATACTACAAGTCTCCATTTGGATAAGGTTTAGGTAATTGTACGTTTGAACGAAATGAGGCTGAATATTCAAACAGACAATGGCCAGGTCATAAATGACTGTAGAACCTGGAACCAAACCACAGACTCTGCAGCAATCCTTCCAGAAGCCAGATCAGAGTGTCCGAAGCAACTGGCCCAGACAGGTCAGACCTTGGTCAGTGCCTTCCAGCTTCCCTCTTTTTTATCCCCATTTGCAATTCAAGACCAGCCAGGGTTTGCTCCCCGAACTCTCCCATAAGACGCCCCACTTCTAGTTAGTTAGGCTTCAGCTTCCTCGTGCCGAAGATGTCCGGTTTGAGCACCTGCAGCCTTTGCCTGGCCTTGCCTGTCTCCGTCTCTGCCGAACACAAGTGATGGTCACCGACTCCCTCGCTGGACCAAGCTCTGAGTGATGCCCCTATGTGCGCTCCCGGCGGTGGGATTCATCCGTTTCCACCAGAGAATACTGACCCGGTGCGGACCATGCTCTAACTCTGCAGGGAGGAGGAGAGCCGGGAAGGACATGTGTGCGGTGGGGATGGAAAAGGGAGAGAGATTCAGGCGTGTCCTCCAGGGGGAAGGAATCGAGAGCAGAATAATAATATGGGAATTTTAGAATTCTCTGACTCTGTGGGAAAATACCTCAATAAAACTAAAGCAAAAGAAAACATACATTTTGAGATGAATTGCACTTATTTCAATGAACACACACACGCACACACCCCAGTAACCCCACTGTGTGTTCTGGAAGGCCACAGCTCCCGAAAGAGATGTGTCACCACGCGTGTTTGGCAGGCAGGAGGTGGAAGTAGGAATCTGGGTGAATAAAGAAAATGAAATAAAGCGGAAGTGGCACCTTGCACAGACCAAGGCCATGTACCACACAGCAAAGAGCGTGGGAAAGCATGTGCATCTCTGTGCTGGAAGTCAGGACAAAAAAAAATGAGACCAAGAGAGAGAGACATGGAGACGAGGAAGACAGATTTGGTGGAATGAAAAGAAATAAAGACATTTAAGCATCGTTGCAGGGAACTCTGATGATCCCGACCGTGACTGTGGTTCTCCCAGCGGATCTGGGACTCACGGGAATTTACAAACTTGTAGTGAGTTACTGGTATCCAAATCTCATCCCACCACCTGCTTTCCAGGTGACCTTGGGTGCCGGCCTCCCGTTTTCCTCACCTGTGACGGGGAATAATGATACCTACTACTCAGCGTTGGTGACAATTAAATGAGATAATATATGGAAATCTCCCACACAGGGCTTGACAGATAATTAGGTGTTAGTGAATGTTTGAAATGATAATTATGCGACGCTCTATGTTTATTTGGATTTTTAACGGAATTTCCAAAATTACATCTTAGGAGAAAAACAGATGTGTTTTAATCTCCTTTCTGCCTCTCCCCAGTCTGCAACTCTCAAAAAACACATTTGCATGTTTAATTGTAAATGAGTGAGAAGAACACATTTTGGTGAGAAAGAGGAAGACAACCAAAGGCACAGCAAGGGGACCTCTGAGTCCCAGCTCGGGATTGGAGCTGTGGGGTTGCAGGTGGAAAGAATGCCTGACCCAAGAGAGTATTAGCATATTCCTAGATCGAAGTGATGCAAGCAGGTTGGTCTGAGGACCCAGAGGGGATCCTGCAGGACCAGCCTAGAGGGTCCTTGACTTTGCAAAGGAAGGAAATCAAATGTGAGCCAGCAGGAGGTGGGAGCAGAGTTTATTGAAGATAGAGAAAGAGCAGATATAGACTGAGTAAGTGTCCGGGAGACTCAGAAAGGAAACGAGGGAGTCTCATCTTTGTTGGGGGTCTGAGGTTTTTATTGAGGACCTCAGTCTGGTATATGTGTCCCCTCAGGCATCCAGGAACCCGTTAGAACAAAGACGAGGGCCCAGGTGTTATTCCTCGGAGCCAGGAGGCCTTGGCGTCGAGATGACCAGCTCTGGTGGTCTGGAATACGCATATGATAGATTCGTCCCATCATTCTTGCCTGGTCCTTCCTTAGATCTTGTCTATTCTAGAGAAACCATTAACCCCTTGTCCCTTACAAGGAGGACACGCACTGTTTGCACTACAAGGCGTGTATAGAGAGGGGGTGCAGGTCCTAGCAGAAATAGAAGCCTGAAAAGAAGCAAAGAGAAAAAAAATAGCTTTTTCTCTTATGGAGGTTCCCTTCAGTTTCCTTGTCTTATAAGTTTGGGAAATCAAATGGCCCAGGAACGGCTTTTCTTGAAATGAGGCTCTCTCTCAGGCAACCTTTCTCATCACTCTTTAATAGAGACATGGGTCAGAGGCATATTTCTCTTTCTTTTGTCTATAAGGAAAACGACCGCCCAAGGATGAGGATCAACAGCGTCAGACATTGGTTCCAGCGTGAGGGAGAAACAGTGCATGGCAGGGATTTTGCGAATGAGAAGATTCAGCTGAAAAGAGGCAGCAGAGTTCAGTCCTACAGTTGTAGCCACATGGGAGGCAGGCCCAACATTGGCAGGTCCAGGATCCATCTTCTGAGAAAGAAGAAATGCAGATTGTTGCGTGAACTCGCCTAACTGTAAAATGTTGCCTTAATTATTACTAAAATCCTGGTTGAACCAAACAAAAACCATCATTTGGGTCTTATGTTCTGATATGTCTTCATTTCTTGACATCCCAGGGATCTCAAACGTGAAGGTGGTGTGGTCTGTCTGGACCTGACGGGCTTCCCTTTCCTGATCTGGAAAACGTGGGTGGAATCATGGTTTTCTGTGCGTATCACGAACAGTGAATGTGTTGCATGTTCTTGTTAATCCTATCTTCTGTTTTTCCTAAACCAGAATTCCCTCCTACACATTAAAAAACCAACAATGTGCTCTTACTTGAAAAGGGATGAGTTTTCCTCTGGCAGAGGAAGCTAATGAATAATATATCACTTCCAAATTACTTTGCATTCGTTAAGGCTTCTTATCCATAAAAGACACTCATAACTAAGTGCTTTTTCTCTAATATAAGTAAGTGCAAGTGTTTGTCATTGACAGACAAACCATGGCAGAAACACAGATTATCCCATTTCAGAAAAGTTTCAGAAAATGTGTTTCCGGGGGTGCCTGGGTGGCTCAGTTGGTGAAGCGTCTGTCTTCAGCTCTGGTCACGATCCTGGGGTCCTGGGATCGAGCCTTGCATCGGGCTCCCTGCTCAGCGGGGAGTGTGCTTCTCCCTCTGTCTCCCCCCCTCCAACTTGTGCTCACTCTCTCTCTCAAATAAATAAAACCTTAAAAAAAATAGAAAATGTCTTTCCTGTATCTTCAGATGAATTAAATGGACCTCCTACAGCTAGCCCTACTTTTGCATTCTTAGCCACAGACAAAAGTGTGGCTCTCAGTCATAAGGCAACATGCTTCGAGGACTCAGGGTTTGGTCACGTTGCCTTTCTCAGGGCTTACTCTTGGCTTACCTCCTCTTTCACTCATAATCCCAATGAAAAAGAGGTCTGAGGAACATTGTTTTAGAGATGGAATATATAATCCTCCTGGAATATTTAAATTCTTTTTTTTTTTAAGATTTTTAAAATTTATTTATTTGAGACAGAGAGAATGAGAGAGACAGAGAGCACATGAAAGGGGGGAGGGTCAGAGGCAGAAGCAGACTCCCTGCCGAGCAGGGAGCCCGACGTGGGACTCGATCCCGGGACTCCAGGATCATGACCTGAGCCGAAGGCAGTCGCTTAACCAACTGAGCCACCCAGGCGCCCCTGGAATATTTAAATTCTGCAAGGGAGGACATTATGGATAGAAGTGTGCTCTTCCCGGAAGGGGGATGTCCGAGTTTTTCTGAGCTGACCTCAGTGGCTTGTCCCTTACAAGGAGGACACACACTGTTTGCACTACAAGGCATGTATAGAGAGGGGGTGCAGGTCCTAGCAGAAATAGAAGCCTGAAAAGAAGCAAACCTCATGTTGGAAGGATGGGAAGTGAGCATTCGGTCTCTCCCAGGGCCAGTGGTATCAACTGGTATCAACCTGTGTCCCACCACCGGCCCCCAGTGCCTTGGGAACACAAAATATTACATGATGATGGTCCTCTAGTGAATCCAGACTCATTCGGGGTTTAAGTGCACCTGCACATCCTGGGGACCTCACAGATGAGCACGAACAACATGGATAGATCTCAAAATCCGTATGAAGGGAAACATTTTATTTTATTTATTTTATTTTTTAAAGATTATTTATTTATTTATTTGACACAGAGAGAGACAGCGAGAGAGAGAACACAAGCAGGGGAAGCGGGAGAGGGAGAAGCAGACTCCCTGCCGAGCAGAGAACCCAACGCTGGACTCGATCCCAGGACCCTGGGATCATGACCTGAGCCGAAGGCAGACGCTTAATGACTGAGCCACCCAGGCGCCCCGAAGGGAAACATTTTAGGAGGACAGAAGTTAGAACATCGTTATTTACATGAAAAACACCAAAAATTTGCCACATATTTTCTATGTGTTTTTCAGGACCATTGTCAAACATCTCAGTGGCTCAGTCAGTTAAGCCTCTGACTCTTGATCTCAGCTCAGGTCATGATCTCAGGGTCATGAGTTTAAGCCCTGCACTGGGCTCCACGCTGGGTATGGAGCCTGAAAGAAAGAAAGAAAGAAAGAAAGAAAGAAAGAAAGAAAGAAAGAAAGAAAGAAAGAGAAAGAAAGAAAGAAAGAAAGAAAGAAAAAGAAAATTAAAAATCTATATTAACTTCATATTAATTTGAAGTCAGGTTTCCTACAGTAGGTGGATACACACCTACCATTAATCTGGTGTGTATCAGCTCTGAAAATGAAAAGCAAGTTGAAATTTAAGAAAAAAATTGAAATAATGTCAAATGACAGGCTGGTTCTAGATAGTTCACAAATGAGACTGTGTCTCATTTATCTTGATGTTTTGGGCACAGAGCATAGACATCAGACTTAATGTTCATTGAATTATGTAATTAATCAGATAAAGTGATAAATAAGCAGGATGCAAATGAGCAGCAGATTTTACTGGAAAAGCATGTGGGAGATGGAATATCTCTGGACCTGCCACTTACTTTCTGACCTTGGATAACTTGAATTAATGTATCCGGACTGTGGTTTAATCCTCTCCGCAGCAAGGGACAGACCTGTGTGTCCTACGGGGTCCTGGCTTTCTGTCATCTTTAGTACTCTCCAGGTCAGAGATAGGCAGGGGGATCTGTGTGGAAGGTCATGGCTGCTGGCTCTAAGTGGACCAAATGGACAGGCCAAGACTCATTTCTAAATGATTCACAAGAGAATGCATCACTTTGATTTGGAGCAGAAGGGGAGATGGAAGCTCCATAGGGTGGGATCCAACTCACAAAGGCACATTAGCCACATGTTCATAATGCATTTTTCAAGAAGTCAAGTCACCTGGAAACATTATCCCCACCCCATTCTCTCTCCCCTGGATATGTTTCTGCTTCACTTCTCAAGTTTTTTCTTAGTTTTTAGCATGTGGAGATTTCTGTATCTTCCTCATAAGATTTGCTAGGCATTTATGCCAAAATGATCTTCCATCTATCACGTCTAGATGGCGGCAAAGGGGAGGGTATTTGGTTGTTGTACGCTCCCATGCTGCCCCTGGCAAACTGTTTTTTCCAAAACGGCCACCACGATCTCTCCCATCCCACACGCTCTTCTTCAAAGTGGTGTTGGTACTGCTCCCATTGAGCGGCGTGGTCTATGTACCCGCCCCTTGAATCTGGGCGCACCTCTCATTATGGCTGAAGTCACGCTTTGTGATGTCCATGGCTAGGTCATAAAAAGCTTCTTCCCAATTCTTTAGGCACACCTGCTCTTGGAACCTAGCCACCTTGTTGTGAGGAAGCCCGAAGAGACAGAGCCCAGAGAGAGGCCCTCGGCTCACAGTCCTGGCTGAACTTCCGGTAGACAGCCACCTGAGTAAGTCCTGTTGAAAGTGGGTCCTTCAGGTCCCCATTGAGTTACTTCTGCTGATACCAGGTGGAGCAGAGACTACCTCTGCCAAGTGTTGGCCAGTTTGCAGATTTGTAAACAAAATAAATCAGGATTTTTCAGCCTATATGTTTTAGGGTGACTTTGATACATCGCAACAGATAACCTGAGCTTTTCTTTTCTTTTTTGCCCCAGGGAAAACACTTATCAGTGTTCAATAAGATGAAGTAAAAAGGTGAAGAATAGATACGTTTTTTCCCTCAGCTTACTTCCAATAGCCTTGATGCTTCCTTCCAGATTCAGAAGTTAGAGGGGCCACCATTTCTGTGGGGATGGAGGATACCTTTGTTTATTTGTTTCTTTTCTTTCATTTTTTAATGAACATTTTAGAGCTATTACATACTGCCAGGGGTAGAATAAATTGGCACAATTTTTTGACAATATCTGGTTAATTTGGAGACACATATTCCCCATGATATAACAAATCCACTTCTAATTATTTACCCTGGGTAAATATATATGCATGTGCCTCAGAGTTTCTATATTAAAATATTCATAGCAGCTCTAGGCAGAGAGCAAAAGAAAATTTGAAAAATTAGAAGGAATTAGGAGAGATTTACCCCAGGGGCAGCAAGCAGATACCACGAGAAACCAGAAATCTCTAATGAGCTGCTGATGAGAAGCAGTTCGGGGTAACATGAACACTAGTCACACTAATCCCAGGTTTCCTGGATTGAAATCCCAGCTAGGATGCGTCCTGGCGGTATAACCTTGAGCCGATGTCTCAACCTCTTTCCCTCATCTGCAAATGGGATTACTAGCAGCACCTACTTCACAGAAGCCTGATGAAGATCAAGGGAATCAATGCTGGCGTGCCCTGTGGAGAGGGACTGGTGCTTGTAAACAAGGATGGCAGGTGCAAAGCCTGACCTCACAAAGACAGTGAGCTGGAGACCATTGACATCAGTGCAGGCTCCCTCCTTTATACCACTGCGCCCTGGGAGGTAAATCATCCAAAATATTAGATGGGAAAATAAAATAAAATAAAATATTAGATGGGAAAAACAAACAAACAAAAGAGCACTTGAAAAACCTGCAGAAGGGTGCCTGGGTGGCTCAGTCAGTTAAGCGACTGCCTTCGGCTCAGGTCGTGATCCTGGAGTCCCGGGATCGAGTCCCACATCGGGCTCCCTGCTCAGCGGGGGGTCTGCTTCTCCCTGTCCCTCTGCCCCTCCTCCCTGCTCATGTGCTCTCTCTCTCAAATAAATAAATAATTTTTTTTTTTTAAATGATCAATAGGGCGCCTGGGTGGCTCAGTCGGTTAAGCGACTGCCTTCGGCTCAGGTCATGGTCCCGGAGTCCTGGAATCGAGTCCCGCATCGGACTCCCTGCTCGGTGGGGGGGCTGCTTCTCCCTCTGCCTTCTTCCCTCTCGTGCTCTCTCTCTCTCATTCTCTCTCTCAAATAAATAAATAAAATCTTAAAAAAAAAAAAAGAAAAACCTGCAGAAGAACCGAGGTAGAAAGGAATGGAGAGGGCCAGAGGACATGGTCAAGGGTCAAGACTGTCATGTGCAAAGAGGCCCCGATGACATGATGGCTATTTGTAACCTTGTGGGAACATAAATGCCAAGAAGGCAGAATTGAAGACCAATACTTTTTCTTTTTTTTTTTTTTTAAAGATTTTATTTATTTATTTGAGAGAGAGAGAATGAGAGACAGAGAGCATGAGAGGGAGGAGGGTCCGAGGGAGAAGCAGACTCCCTGCCGAGCAGGGAGCCCGATGCGGGACTTGATCCCGGGACTCCAGGATCACGACCTGAGCCGAAGGCAGTCGCTTAACCAACTGAGCCACCCAGGCGCCCCGAAGACCAATACTTTTTCATTCATACAGGTTGCACTGCAACAAGGAAGGGTGACCTAGATCCCCAAGACAGCAAAATCACAGGCTTTCTTTTCCCCCTCAATTTGCCCCAAATTTCTCCCATTCCTTGAATCACTCCAGACTTTCTTTGTGACCCTCCTGGGAGGAATGGCTTTTCGTTCCTCAGGAAAACTGACTTTGAAATACAACTTTAATATGCATTTGAAAAGAGGTCAACCTGTTTTTGTTTTTTTTTAAAGAGATCAAATATACCTTTGAAAACTAGGGGTCCTAGTATTTGTTCAGAAGAACAAAAAAATGTGCGATTTTGAAGATACATAAAGGAGTCATCATGGCTGTTTGAAGGAGAGAAATGTTAAGAATATTTTTATTAATTGGGTCTTTAAGCAAATTAATGTTAGAAAGTTCTTTTGGTGATGGAGGCTGTGGTCCACACCAGCATCCCCAGGGGCTGGTACTTAATAAGTTCCCACCATAGGTTTGTTAAATAAATAATGGCTGGAATCATCAAAAGCCAGGGCATTCATACCCAACCATCTTATGACCCGTGGTGCTGCTCTTTACCAACCAGTTACTGGATGAGCATTGAGAAGCTAAGTAACTTGCTCAAAGGCACCCACTGGGAAAGAGTAGATCCAGGATTTGAACCCAGGCAGCCTGACCTGAGTCAGAACCCTCAACCTCTCAAAGGACTAACTATCTGGAGGGGACAGAGGAAGGAGGAATATAAAGCAGGAGCAGAAAAGTTGAAAGTGGAAAGAGAAGGAAGCATCTGGTTTGGAGACCATCAGCAATCAGAGGATTCTGTCCAGGGACACACCGGGCTAGGAGGAGACGGCTGATTTTGACCTGCCATCTCGCAGAAAGCAGGGGCTACATTTCTTTCTCCAGGAGCCTCAGAAAGATGACGAAACGTGTCTGGGACGTGCACGTTTAGCCAGGAAAAAGAAAAAAAAAATGGTTGCAGGATTATTTTGGAGTTATTCAAGCTTTCAATTATGTCATTTCTTCAGGAATGACTCTCTCATGTGAAATATATTTTCTGTCCATGTTCATATATTTTTAAATATTTAATTTTGTAAAAAAAAATAAAAAATAAATATTTAATTTTGTATCAATGAGATCACAGGAACTGCTGTATATCTTAGTACTCTGAGCCTGTGTTAAATTGTCTGTAAATGAAGGATTGGGGATGCCTGGGGGGCCCAGTCGTTAAGCGTCTGCCTTCGGCTCAGGTCATGATCCCAGGGTCCTGGGATCGAGCCCCACATCGGGCTCCTGGCTGAGTGAGGAGCCTGCTTCTCCCTCTCCCTCTGCCTCTCCCCCTGCTCATGCTCTCTCTCTCTCTCTGTATCTCTGTGTCTCAAATGAATAAATTTAAAAAATCTTAAAAAAAAAAGAAGGGTCGAAATAGTATCCACATCACAGAGATGACGTGAAGATGAACCGAGATCGTATTTGTTAAAAAAGACTCCTATACAATGTCCCCCTCCCTTTGATTCAGATCCCAAGTCCTTACGTCAGGGAGAATTATCTGAAAACCGCTAGTATTTTTATTTTCCTGGCTAAATTAGCACCATAATGGAGCAATATCTTTAACTAAGTTTACAATCTATTCAGCCAACCAGCTGTGAAATAATGCGGTGCTTGATGGTTTATTACTAATTTGGATGGTATCTATTATTTCCAATTATTCAAATACAGTAATATTGAATTAGCATTTCGTATCACACGACAGTTCAGCTGACATGCTTCGAATTTGAATAAAATGTAACTTCACTTTGGACAGAACTGCAAGTTTTTCTGTGCCCTTCTTGGTTTACTCAGACCATTTCTGGGGAATCATCTTGGTAAGTCCCTTTGGGCTGGGGGCTCTAAGTGGGGCTCACTGGCACCGGGTTTTCAGGAAGGGAGAGATGAGGCTCAATGGGAAGATACAGCAAAGAAGCCATCTCTCCTGAGGTCAAGGGAACTTGGAGAGGAGAGAGATGAGGATGGAGGGGCCATGAGGTAGGAAGAAAGATGGCAGGAGGCCGAGTGACAGGACCCTTTCCCATGACCCTGGACGTACCCACTGTAGTGACTGAATGGGGGTTTATCCTCTTTGGCACCAATGACATTTGGGGCTGGAGCCTTCTTCATGGTAGAGGTGGTCCTGTGCACGGGAGGGTGTTTAATAGCACCCGAGGCCTCCACCTACTAGGTGCCAATGGTGTCTCCTTCCCAGTCATGACAACCAAAAATGTCTCCAGACCTTGCTAAGTGTATCCTGGACAGCGGTGCAAAATTTCCCCTGTCTGGGAACCACTGAACTAAACCTCTGAGATTCTTGCTGGGATTGGACACTATAGAAACCGAAGAAGGGGCTCAGTCTGGTGTCTGGATTAACAGAGGGAAAAAGAAAACGAAAATGTGGAGAGAAATGTACAGAGGTGCCCTGGAGGAAGAGAGGCCCCCAGATATTTGCAGACATTGTATATGTGTGTGTGTGTGTGTGTGTGTGTTGGGGGTGGGGGTGTGGTAGTCACAGGTCCTGGCAGAGGGTTGCCATGTACAGTTGGGCAGGTTGCACACAACTCTGGGGGTCATAGTTCATATTCACAGTCATCTTAGATTTTTATAATCCCCAAGACAATATTCTGGTGGGCAGCACCAAACTTTGTTGAAAAAGATGGTTTTTGTTTGATTGATTGATTTCCCCTCCCCCAATTCACATTTTAAAAAAGTACCATTCTGGTGAGCTATGGAGCTGAACAAGAAAAAGCAAATTGTATTTATGTAAATATTTAAGGGAAGGGAGGTTTTATTGCAAACGGTTGGGTGGGAGGGTATTAGTGTGAGTGAGATTTGGAAAAAAATGTGTGAGAAATTGCTAACAGTGTTTCTACCTGGAGTATGGGCCCAGAGACAGATGCTCTTAGAGTGACTTTCTTTTATACATTCATGAATAAATTGTGTATGAATTTGGTAATTTAAAAAAGCAAAGTAAGTTAAAAATGCAATAAACTTGAAAATTACCTTTATAATTAAAATTGCCAAAATATCTATGTGTTTCCAAGAAAGGACAGCTCACGGAGACCTTATGTGGGTGAAAATGAGTTCCTAGAATCAGGATATTCCTTCAGGGGTTTCTCCTGTAGGACAATTTGGGACCTTCCCAGACCCTGTTACAGGCTCGCTCTACTCCTGTCTGCAAAGCCTAATGGAAGATTCTCTACATAATAATTCACTCATGACTTTCTTCTGGTCCATGTGCACCAAGGAGATGTTGCCCTTTCTCGCCTCCTCTTGGTTTCCAAGTGATGAATGTGTGAGGTTGAATCCCATTAGTTTGCAATTTTATTTAGGGATATGCAGTAGATTACATGGAAGGGTATTTGAGGATGATGGCACATTTTTCACATCTACCGACTCTATGGATGTGGCTTTTATTAGATGCCAGAAGTGAGTCCATAGTATATCAAATTCATGCTCAGATTTCCCATTAGCTTCTAACAAGTTAAGATCCAACTAAATGATACAGGGTGCAGGGGAGTGGTTGCCAAAATTGCAATTTTCTCCCCAGACCCATAAAATACCTTCTCTAAGACAAAAAGAATGGAAATTAATAGTTTTACCTTCAACTCAATAATGCAGTGAGGCCTGGCGGCCTCATGCTTCAATGCATGCAGCTCAGAAGCACATTTTTCGGGGGTTGAAAATTGTTTACCAAGTTTGCAAATCCCGTTTCAAAGGAACTGCTTATTTAGATTCTTTCCATTTTAAATCAGACTCCAAAGTTAAAGAGAGAGCACAGCGGGATGGGTAGAACTTTCCTGATTCCAGGGACTTCATATACTTTGAAAAATTGCTTGTTCTATTTTTATTCCTCTTTGATGCATAAACTTTGAGCTCCTGCTCCACACAACTCACCCATAAACAGAAACTACTATTGAAATATTTCCTTTTAAAAAAAAAAAAAAAAGATGTATGTTTTAGGAAAGCTCTACCAAAAGGGAGGAAAAGGCTATTAGCTGCATTGTTTCCTTTTCAAAATATACATTGGGATAAGAACCAAATTTAATTCAACGTTTCCACCAGCTTTGAAGATAGCTCTTGAACTCCTTTGACTAAATCCAACCCAGTCAGCTGAGAGTGAGGCCAACCTTATCAAAACTGTACCATAATGCAAAAGTTTCATTTAATTTTGCATCCAGGAGGGGAGGAGTATGGAATGTACTATCCTGATAATAAACACACAGAACAAATCCATTACACACATGAGCTCTGGGGAAGGAGGTAGGGTATGTGGGAAGCAAGACTAAGTAGGACTTGGAAGAATACAATGTTTGAGGCATTACATGGGAAAACAATCCATCTGAGAGTTGCCTGGTGATGGGCTCCATTATAGGCAGGAAGGAGACCCACTGACCATCAATTCTTTTTTTTTTTTTTAAAGTAAGCTCTATCCCCAACGTGGGGCTCGAACTCATGACCCAGAGATCAAGAACCAGAAGCTCCACCAACTGAGCCAGCCAGGCACCCCATCCATTCTTAAAACACAATTATATCTTTGCTCAGAGGCCCCTTGAAACAATCTCATTCATTCATTCATTCATTCATTCATTCATTCATTCATTCATTCTATAAGTATTTATTGGGTGTCTAGTATTATCCCTGGTTTAGATTTTCTCATTTACAAGCTACTGGGGAAAAAGATGAGCAAAAGCATGGTGATTTTAGACAAAGAGCACTCTATTAGAACCTTGAACTTGGTGTTTCGGGAGTCCGTAGGAATGTAATGTGGCAAATCCTCAGGAAAATTCCAAAAGAATCCTTGGACTTCTATCTGCACTTTATTTATTTATTTTTTTAATTTCTAAATTAAAAAAAAGATTTTATTTATTTATTTGAGAGAGAAAGGATGTGCACGAGGTGGGGGGCGCAGAGGGAGAGGGAGAAGCAGACTCCCCACTGAGCAGGGAGCCCAAAGCAGGGCTCGATCCCAGGACCCCGAGATTACAACCTGAGCTGAAGGCAGACGCCCAACTGACTGAGCCACTCAGGTCCCTTGCACTTTACCTATTTATTTCATCCCCCCAAAAGAGTACCTGAGGGTAATAGATCGTGCCAAATATGCTACATTTGTTCCTATAAAACATCTATGTTGCAACACTTAAGGAGCATGGATGAAGTGCAGTTCATTTTTTAAATCTCCTTTGATGTGTTCAAGTTCTTATGATAGAAAGGAAGCCCTGAATAAATCAGGGAGGGACACGTCCTTTTGTGCCTGAAATGATGCACAAGAAAGTTGTAATTGGATTTTATGGATGCAGGAAATAATCATATCAGGTTTGGAAGGAGGACATTAACACATCAGCAGCATCCACAGCTTTCTGCCCTGGGAAAAATTATAAGGGTAAGAAATTCTCTTCCTCCTCACCAGGGCAGAGACCTCCCACAACACATGGGAGCAGGTGGTGGGGTCCCCTCTGTCTCCCACCCCACCTATGAGCAGGAAGAGCCAGCTCAGGTACTCAAGACTGTCTGACAACTGGAATTTCCTGCTTCCATGGAGAAATGGGCAGTCTGGGTCCCGTGTTTGATAGCAAGTGTGTGGAGGCCAAGCCTGGGAGCAGATCCTGTCTCCAGATTGTCCTGAATCTTCCATCTCATTGGGGTGAAATAAATCACATTATTCAGCTCAGAGGAGGGACACGTTCTTCACTTTGGCATTTCCTTAAAAATGGAAAGCATTTAGGAAGCATGAGAGGAGTGTTCCTGAAGAAGGGAGCCTCTGGGTTGAATACAGGACAATTACGGAAAAGGTGGAGAAGCAGCAGATGAGGTTGTGTTTGGACAGTGGCAGGTGAACCCGGCAGATGGAGAGGGAGATGCTAATCCTTCAAGGATAGAAGCTGCTTAGCTCAGGGTCTGCAGAGATTTCCAAGTGGCTGGAGGCTGGGATCAAAAGGAAACATCGTGAATCATGAGCCAGGACTTTGGACTCGGTCTGACAGCCACAAGGAGACTGGAGAGATGATGAGAACATGGATGGCCACAGTCAGAATTAAACTCTGAAACGTTACTCTGGAGTCTGTGCAAAGAATGAATTAGCTGATCAGTGCAGGGGCCACGGGGTGAGTAAGGAGAGAGGTCATGGTCATCCCGAGTAGTGTGGGGTGGTGGGAACAGAGAAACTCGATAGACTCGAGGGGTCTTAAGAATAAATGTGTTGTGTTTATTTGGGCCTGAACAGGATTTCTGTCGCTTGCAACAGAGAGGATCTTGAGCCCCATGGTACTGTGATTGTTTCTGCGTGTGTTCTTCCCTTTAGCTGTGAGCTCCTCAAGGCCATGCGTCCTCTCTCTGAGCATCCATGTCTGTGTTGACCAAGTGCGTGAGCTGGAGTAGTGCTCAGCTGAAGACAGCCGAAGGAATGACTGACACGTTAACCACCTCCATCCCTTCCATCGATCCCAGTATCCTCCCTCCAGGAAAATGACGGCTGATGATGGTGATTGGACTGATACTTAAGTCTGGTCTACTCTTTTGGGGTAGAATCCTCAGAGAGAGTAGGGTGTTCTCCTCACTCCCTTTTAACCCAAATACTATCAAACACCTCAAAAGAAATTTCGGTCATTTTCAAAGACAGTGGTATCATCCACAGGGGGCTCTGGACCTGTGCAATCAGAAAGAGATGAAGGTGTTTGTACCTGAACACACATCTCAAATATGTACAAAAATCAAATAGGCCTGAGCATCTGTCTCAATTAACTGAAAACAAAGCAAAATAGCATTGCACTTTGTGTGGTGAACAAGCGTCCCAGGTCCCCAGACACCAGCCTTGCCCTGACTATCATTGGCTTTAGACCCAACTCTCAGGGCTTGGCTCCCCTAAACACGGTCTGTGTACCCGTATGTGTGAGGGAGCCTTCCCCGATTCAGAACGGCATTTGTAAAATCACTCCCCAAACATCCTATTGAGAAGAACACAGTGTGTGTTTCAGAGAAAATACTTCTTATTTTCTAAGCCGTGTTTATGACACACTGTCACGGTTACTAGATGATCCACGAGAGTAAAGAGTTTACCGTTGAGCTTTCTCGGCTTTTGCCCATGACGCAGAGAATAGTACACCCTAGGGGTAGGCAGAGGGGGACACAGACGACACAGGGAGACCCCAAATGGGCAGCGATGTGCTTCACATTAGGGCTTTGGAGGCACCTCCATGACCACGGACCTCAGAGAGCCCGGGAGCTACCGCTCTGCTCCCAGCACACCCCCAGGTACTCAGAAGCATTCAATGAAATGTTTTCAGACTCTTCATGCAGTCGAGGTTGGGAGCTGGAAGAAATCTGAGGGGCTTGGGGTGATTGGGAAGTGGTATAGCATGGAGACAGAGGGAAGGTCCCTTCTCCAAGAGGCCTCAGAATGAGCATGTGCGTCCTGCTTAAAAGGAGGCGTAGAAGACCATAAAGCCCTTGGAATCATTCAGACCCCACACGAGAAGCATCTTCAGACCTGAAACACGGGGCTGGCATAAGGCATAAGCTTTTGAGCCTTTTTGTCCTGGGGTAGTTGTTTCCTCAGGTATGAAGTTGACTTGGATCTAAAGAGAGTTTTCAATTCTGGACGTTTGTGTATTGTTGGGGGGAGGGTAGGGGCTCTTGTTGAGAATATGCTTGAGAAGGCCTCATTTTTCCTTTATTAGCCAGTGCTAATCTCATTTCCCTGGCAGCACTCACAGAAGTGACCGCAAGCACAGCTACAGAGGAAAAGCCAGAAAGTAAATGCACTTGAGTGTACTTGGAGAGACACATCGAGGGTAGACATTACATGCTATGCATGTTGGTTATTTATACTCTTAGCTTTAATTTCTGCAAAAGTGGATATTATATATCTTCTCAATTCCCTCAAGATCCTATATCTTTCATGTCACCCAGGGGTTTTAGCCTCATCAATGTCACTTTTTTGTTGTCATCTGATGCAGGCTGTTGTGTTAACATTTATTTGAGCTGGAGAACATTCTGGAGCTTGCCACATCAAAGGGTGAATTATCTTTCAAATTTGAATTAAGAGGTGTTTATGGAAAGAGAAGAACCTAAGGGAAGAATCTGATATAATTGCTAAATATTTTCTGTTTGTGATCAAATTGCCTTGTCATTTTTGGACAAACACAATTGGGCCCCAGTAGACTGGAAATGTAAATGGACCCATTAACAGATGCCACACAAAAAAGGAATTGAGTCATAGTCTTTTAAGATTTTATTTTTTAAGTAATCTCTACACCCAACATGGGACTCCAACTTATGACCCTGAGATCAAGAGTCACACGCTCTACCAACTGAGCAAGCTAGGGGCCCTTGACCTCAAAAGGATTTTTAATTGATATTTTGCCCCCTGTCATTTTAGGTACCAAAGATCTTGGGTCTGGAAATACTGCAATCCATAGATAGTTCTCTAAGCAAACCCGTTCACAGAGAAAAGCAGCAATATTTTTATTACCGCCCAACCAGCTTTTCCCTTAAAGTGGACTCCCTTACAAATGATGGCAATTGGGTATTAGCAAAATAAACAAGCTGATAAACTTCCACTAGACCCTCTGGAGAACCTTTCCCCTGGTGTTCAGAATTGAAAGCTGATTGCAATAGCATCTGGAATTACTAGAACCTATTACCTGGTCAGGCACTTAAAGGAATTACGCAATTGTTGAAATTGAGAGGATTATCCCTACAGTCCCGGTCAGAGCCTAGCCTAGAGGAAAATGCACTTTCTTTAATGCATTATTCTTTTTTTTTTTTATTTTTTATTTTTTTTTTTAAGATTTTATTTATTTATTTCAGAGAGAGAGAATGAGAGAGAGAGAGCACATGAGAGGGGGAGGATCAGAGGGAGAAGCAGACTCCCTGCCGAGCAGGGAGCCCGATGCGGGACTCAATCCTGGGACTCCAGGATCATGACCTGAGCCGAAGGCAGTCGCTTAACCAACTGAGCCACCCAGGCGCCCCATTTAATGCATTATTCTTAAAACAGATGAGGGCAGAATCTTCCTGAGCTAGGACATGAAGGGAAAGTGTGTATAAACAAGTTGAAGCTGACAGGTGGTGCCCTTTCAAAACGGAGAGGAAATGTGGCTTTTTTTTTTTTTTTCATAATTTCAAGCCATGATTGTCTTTCATGTATGGTGTTGCTTTAATCCCAACCTTGATGACATGGGCTGGACAATAAGGCAATATCACCAACCACAGGATGATGGACTCTACAAACCATCCATTGAAGGGGTCTTTAGAAACTCATTACATGTGGTTTTTCAAAGCTGAAGGGAGTCCACTCATTTTGGATGGCTTAAGCAAATATCTGCCATGATTCCCAGATAGATAAATGTCACAGATATCTGCCTAGGACAGATATCAGTCCTATTTCCGGGGGACATCCAAGGACACACGGAAGCCGGCACCCAGCCCAGGGTCACACTTCGTGAGAACATAGGGCAACAATGAGAAGACACAGCAGCCTCGCTGGACAAAGAAAGCAACCAAGAACCTGTGTCTGTCCATAAAAGAGAACCCATGAATAACTGGGGGGCAAAAATAACACTGTCGATAACCATCAGCCGGGTCAACCGGCAGAGCTGTCTAGAACGGGGTGAATTATGGTGCCTGCCATCCTCAGCCTCCTCATGAAACCAGGAGCACAATTCAACTCTTAGCAAAAGTCTTTGCCGTAAGGTGGTGGAGAGAGGTTACCCAGAGTCTGGATTCAACATGCAGGTTAAAATATTTTTAAATGAAAATCTAGATTCTAGATTCTGTTGAATCATAGGATCTGGATCCCTGAGTCTGCATTCTCAAATGACAATCGGCCAGGACGGGTCTTAATCCTCTCTTCCCTTTGATGTACCTGCTCCCTACTTGATATGCTCATCACCAATCTATTCACCGGCTTAGATTATGGGTCTGGAACCTCCAGGCACTTGAGTTTGAGAAATCCCAAAGAGAAAGGGGATGCATGAAATGGCCTGTTACTGATGTTTGGTCGCTCAGATTTCAGAAGCTCCTGTTGCTCTCAGCCCATGGGTTTCTTTTTTTCTTTATAAGCATGGCGGGGGCGTCTGCAGGTGAAGAGATGGCTTCGCTGGGAGGTGACATTTCATGACTGCGTTCCGTGGGCTTCCTGTTGGTTTTTCTGTCAGACCGATGCTTTTTTGTAGGGGGAGCACCGTTGTCTAGAATTTTCACGTTTCTTAATAATCATCCTCGTTCTGCTCCCTGGGTGAACCTAATACAATTTCCCAACACATCTGTCAAGTCAATCCATTTGCTGTCAACTTGTATTTGGAGTCAAAACAAATACATAAACTAAATCTTTAATTTATAGCATGAATTTTTTTTAAATCATGTGGGACTAAAAGACAGGCTTTATTTTTATCCCGAGATGCATAATATCACATTTGTTCGGTGGGTTGAATAAATCTCGCTGTCCCGGTTTGCTGCTAGGATTATTAAATATACTCAGTCTTTTAATCCTGCTAGTTCTTCCCCAGCTTTTGTTGGGAAAAATTCTCTGCTGCCAAAAAGAAATATATAGGTCACTTCTTGAAGTCCTCTTTGCCCAGAAAAAATTAATTACAGAATTTTCCTTTATGCTATTAAGTGACTGCATACTTTTTTTTACTTAATAGTTCTGCCCCTGCAATCAAGTGAAGGCTGGGGAATAGGAATTATAATTATTGCTATTAAAGCTGTAGGTATGACATCGTGAGACATGTACTCCCCCAAATGTGAACCCCTTTATCAGCAAGTGGCTCTTTTTATAAAGAATTAAGTCCTAGCTGCAGTGGAGCCTGAGGTCTGTGAATTTCCCGAGGTCAGGGACCCTATTTCTGAGCAGGTCCCCGTTATTACTCGGGAAAATTGCCGTGTCCTTCTGAAGATGCAGAGGCCACACTGCGGACGGGGTGGGACTCTACGGTCCTATGAAGGTGTTTTGTTGGCAGAGACGTAGCCGATAATCTGGGATAGAGACTGAGGTGTAGACATCTGGGTGTCCGCCCCCCCGATCCCTGTGATGTGGATTGGAGTCCATGAGCTGGTGGATTCAAAATCCAAAGCTTCCCGTTTTCTGAGAAAGTGTGTTTCATGTGATTTTCATCGAAGAAGAAAAAAATAGATGGGGCTTTATGACAGTGTATGTTGCGCTGTCAGGTCTGGTCCCATAAGGGAGGATTTCCGATTTGATGGCACGTCAAACAGGACGGCGTCCTTTACTTTCAGTATGACTTGTCTGCCACGCACGGCGGTGGATTCGGCCCCCAGGAGGAGACCCAGCATTCTCCTCCGGCTCTCGCTGGTGTGTTGGGCTCCTCTCAGTATTCGGTCCCTCCTTTCGGTTGGGAAACAGGAGGGGCTTGGGGGTCACCTGGGTCCCTTGCCTGGGACCCACAGGTGGCCATCAGCACTCTGCTCACAGTGCCAAGGAGGAGCTCCACGTGAGACCAGCAGATGGAAGAGGGTGCCGGCTGTCTCTATGTTTGGGTACAGACTCCCAGACTATTTGGGCGATTCGTCGCCCAAGCACTGTCCTCTCCTTGCTTGCTATGTCTTAGACTTTCTCTGACCTATCCTCAAGCACAGGGAACCTTCACTCCAAGTGGACAGGAAAAGCTCACTGTGACGGTCACATCTTCTTCTGTGCCTGTCATTTAGATCAAAACCTAAAATCTTGAAGTTTCCCCAGGGCAGGAGATACTGTGCTTGCTGGAAGAATCAGCCTTTGTGGAGAAAACCAAGATGGCTCCCAGAGAGAAGACAGACACAATTAGACAAGCCTCCTCCCTCCCTGGTGTGTGTCATGTTCATTTAAATATTTACTTAGAGCACACATATTTTAATGAATTTTCAGTTAAAGTTAAACCAGCTCATTAAACCACGTTTAAAGAGATCAGAAATGTACTATCAATGCCAGGAGCGACTTGCTCATCTCTGAGTCTGACTGACTTGCACCCTGGGCGAAAATGGTATGGGGGTGGGGGGAGGTTGGCGTTCTTTTTCTCGGGACCCACAGCCCTTGACCACGTCCACAGCATCTTCACATGTGTAACTGAGTGGTGAGCAAAGCTGGGGTAAGTGTCCCCATGATTCAGGTGGGGACGGCGGGGCGGCAAGAAACTGAAATCGTGGGGATCCTCAGCCGGCAAGCAGCAGGAAGCAGAAGAGAGAGGAGATGCTCAGAACCAGCCTCACGGCCATCATCTTGCAAACTCACCCAGGGGCTGCCCCTCCTCTGTTTGCCTAATGGACAGCAGGAACTGTTTCTGGCCCTTCCGCAATGTTCTGAGCCTCTAGAAAGTGGACCTTGACCTCTGGCTTCCGACTGGATTTGCTAATGGGAAGGGCTACCCAGACCCTGGAGAGCAGGAGGAGAGAAAATCGGGGCGTTTCTTCCTCGCCCCTTCTCTGAGTGGGTGCCAAGACTCTGGTGGTAGGTACGCCTCTCCGGGATCCCAGCTTCTAGAAGACTGTCCCTCCTCCAGGGTTACAGCCCTGAGCTCTGGTGACCTCAGCCCCCTCCTCTCGCCCTTTGAAAAATGAATGAAATCTGTTGTATGACGGATGCTAATAATAAAATTGATTATAATAAAAGGTTATATAAATTAGAAAAAAAAACCCAAAAACAACACAGCCTGTGTTTCACGGAACCCAACAGTATTTATCTAATTGTGATGGGGAAAAAATATCACCACCTATAAATTGAATTTCAAAGACATGCCCATGTGTAAGGATAAATATAATTTGTCTCAATTTCCCTGCTCTGAACCCAACAAGACATAGTTCTGCCTCAAAGAAGGCTGTGCAGGAACTGGACTGACAAAGCACGTTGCCTCGCACTTACTGTAAGAGCCGTAACGTATAATAGGAAGCATGTCTTCCCCCACTCCCCCCACGGTGTGTATTTTAGGGCATTTACCACTGGTCATGAAAGTTTTTTTCCTAATAATGTTGCATGTGTCTGCACGTGTGAGAGAAAACTGTGAGAGGTTCAGAAAAGAGTAAAATAAGGCCATGGCCTTATGAAGGTCACAGCGGAATAATGGTCCCACGTGCTTCAGGATTTCCCACGGCCACCCTCGCTTCCAGAGATTTCCCTAGAAAGGCTCTCAGCATCCAGCATAGAGAGGTACTCCCAGCTAAGGTTATTACATTATTGTTATTATTATTGGCATGGGTATGATTTTCAGCCGGATCCTAAGGAACAAAGACACTGGTGGAGTCGTGGAGTCCACGTGCCGGCCCCCCGTGCTGTCCCCTCCCACGAGGGCCCCACAGAGCTATGAAAATGTAGCAGCACGCTTGCCGATTTCTGCCCAGCGATGCCCTTGAGAGACACCGTGCCCAGGGCTATTACTGGGGCGCCGGTTACTTAGACACCCTCCGCCGGGCAGGGACCCAAATTCCCAAGAGCCGTAAGGAAAGCAGGTGTTCAGCAGAAACCGCGTCATCTGCACAGATAACGTGGGCACAGCGAGCCCCTCTCCCGTCCGTGAACTACTGACACCGAGAGCTTGTCAGCAGCCGCCGGCCGCGGGCCAACCTGCAGGCGGTTATCCTGTCCCACGGATGCCGGTGTCAGACCCGCTCTGTCCACTTTCTTCCGCACACCACGTACCCAGAGCCCACGGTGCGTGGACGCCCTCGTCTGCGGCCTGCTATTATCTTTAATCCTCGCACACCTAGAGAACAGGAGCTTTTACTCACGGGGGACCCGAGGCACAGGGGCGTAGAGCACAGTGACCAAGATCAAAGGGCCCTAGCAGGCAGGGGCGGGATGGAGACAGAGGGGGCTTCACTCCCAGATCCCGTTCCCGCCCCACCGGAGAGCCCGGTGGAAGAGGCAGCAGGTTCGAGGCTCCCCTTGCTTCTCAGCTGGCCCTCGTGGCCAACCTCTCATCGTTTCCTTCGACTTCTCCCACAATGGAAAGGCAAGGTCTCCTAGGAGCTGGATGGCCACAGGCCAGCTCCCCGGCCCCCACAGCTCACCTCCGCTGTGGGTGGGGCAGGGGGGTCACATGGAGCTGAGCGACGTTGGGCACACCGATGAGGTGGTGGCCTTCTGAGTACCGAACACCGAGCACCATAAGAACTCACCACCGAGTTCTCTTTACTTCTTGTTAGCAGTGGAGGGAAAGCTGCGCCCGGGGACGGGGGGTTGCTAACCCCTCCCTCTCTATGCAGGGGTGAAGCCAAGTTCCTTCTGAGCGCTTGTGACTGAGTACTGAGCACCCAAACCTCCTCCCCTCGGAGGTCAGCCTCACCGGCGATCACGTTTAATCCGACCCAGACCCGCACAACCTTGCTTACGGTCTTGCTCACCTGCTTTGGTTTTTAATCATAAATGTTCTGATGTTTTTCTCACATACTGTTTATTTTTATTGCGTGTGTTATAGTGTGTGCTCGATATGTTGATTTTACTTCATGGGAATAAAAAAAAAAAAAGGGCAGAAATCAGGCCATTCCCAATTTTTTCTTTTATTTGTCTCACTCTTAAGAACTGAAACGACTCTGACATTTTGCATGCACAACAGGAATAAATGAGATGCAGTAGATAGAATTTAGGTTATAGACAGTGTTTGTGGCCCATGAGAAGTGCAAGCCAGCTAAAAAGCCTTTCCAGGTAATTATAAGCGTGTGAGAATAATACAACTTGAGGCATTTGAGATCGAGTCCACAGTAATCACTTTAAAGCAGTTGTAAATACATTAATTTATGGCTAAGTATATAGAATCCCCTGTGCTGCCTACAGCTCATGAAGCCAAATCCAATTCTGAAAATCCTTCAGAGAAGAAAAGCATTGTTTGAGAAGCAAGGGCTTGGGGGAACCGGTGCGTTTAAAAATCAACACACCGTGATCATTGAAGTCTAAATGGGTTATGGGGAGAGATGGTGGTGGGGAGCCCCTTCCAACTCAATAATCCGGAGATTAAAGGATCTGCCAGGCTAGCTTACATGGCACCCATTTTCGATGAGCCCCTCCTTCCTGATGCACTGGAACACAACTTGGTCCAAGCCTTTGGGCAAAACTAGTAAAAAGATCATTGAATAATATTTTTAGGTATTAAAGTGTATAATGCGCATCTCCCAAAATTGATATGTACTTTGTATTCCAGTGTTCCTAGCGCAAAAATTGTCACAACGACTATGCATCAATATGGCATTAATTGGCTTATTTTTGATGCCTCCTGATGATCCATCACCGAGGCAGTAAACTCATTTTCCTGTCTTACAATAAAATAAACAAAGGGGCCTGTTGTCTTTTACCCAAGCTAGAAATAACAAGGCAAAATATATGGCATTTTCCAAGACTAACATTATGAATAATGCATGGGTCACCAGTGGATAGGCCGAGATGGAGCAGGAGGAGAGGGGGAATAGGAGGATGAGGAGACAGGGAGACAGGGAGGGAGGGAGAGAGGTGTTTGGCCTTCTTTGGGACACAAAAAAATAGTCATATTTGCTTACATTCATTGTGTACTTCAAATTAGAAGTGCTCTTTAAAGACGAGCCAGAGGGGACAATTCATTTTATTTTTGAGTTGAGTTGATTAGGCAGGTAGTGCATAATGTGGGGCAAAAGTCATCAGCTCAGTGGAAACACAGTTAATTCATTCACTTAGTGCTGCTTCTAGTTCACGGGAAGCCGGGTGAGAGGTGAGGTGGCCAAGCTTCATCACACCGTTTATTTGGGTGGTTTTGCCGGGTCCCAATCTGTCCCCTCACCATATTTATGCCTCGTTTAATGGCCTTGACTTACGCTGGGAGGCAGGCTTCTGCGGCATGCATGGATGCTCCCGCGAGTCGGAGGTCAAGAACCAGTCTTATTCGTGGGCACCGAAATGCCCACGCTCCTCTCCGCATAAAACATTTTCAGGATTAGTTCTAGTCTCGATGGTTAAAGACAGTCGCTTGTATCTGGTGGCCACGTGCTTGGGCCACGGACAGATGAGCAGGGAAGAGAGAGAGTCCAGCTCTTTCTCGAACCTTCTGTCTGCATGATGAGGGAGCCCCTCCGGCCCCGGGCCCAGGGCCGGACACATGCACGAAAACCACGGCTCCGCATGGAATGCTTCGGATCCCTGGAAGGCTCCCGTGGAAAGTCATGAGGACACGAGGCCCACAGGCCTCAGCTGTAAAACACGCAGGTGTTGTGTTTAATGCCTTTTCTCTTGAGGAGATAATACCTGGCATTCTCTGGGTTTTTTTGCTGCTGGTAGAGAATCTCCAAAGAATGTCAAGGACAGGGAATTCAGCGATTGAAGGCAAGAAAGGAGCCACAGTTTTGGGCTAGATGTACTTCTCAGCAGGTTCTGACTTTGCAAAGCTTGTCTTAGCATCAGGGCCCGCCAGAGGCCATGTTGGTGATGCCCTCTTTTTAAAAAATCAAGTCCATCACCAAGAGAGAATACGAATCCCCATTGTCGAAGAACTGTCATTTCTTAATTTAAAATTGTTGTTACTGGGGCGCCCAGCTGGCTCATTCGGTAGAGGATGTGACTCTTGATCTCGGGGTTGGGGGTTCAAGCCCCACGTTGGAGATAGAGATAACTTAAAAATAAAATCTTTAAAAATCTATAGATAGGGGTGCCCGGGTGGCTCCATGTTTGAGCACCTGACTCTTGGTTTTGGCTCAGATCGTGAGCTTGGGGTCCTGAGATTGAGCCCAACCTCGGGCTCCATGCTCAACAGGGAGTCTGCTGGAGGATTCTCTCTTTCACCTTCCCTCTCTGCTCCTTTCCCTTTCCACTCTCTCGCTCTCAAATAAATAAATAAATCTTGAAAATAAATAAATAAATAAATAAAATTGGTGTTTCCAATAAAGAAGAAAATATGAGTATCCATAGCCCCACCTCCCACAGATAAGCAGTACTGACTTCCAATATTATTTCTGTATGCATATTTATAAGAGGAGACCACAAACGTAATTTGTATCTTTTTTTCCCCACTTAGTAGAGCACCATAAACATTTGTGTGACAGTTAGAGTGTCTTTGAAAAGAGGATTTTTGTTTCCTAAGTTTTTATACAAGCAAGATGTAATCACTGTAAAAGAAAAATCCGTAAACTACTGGTAAGCAACCAGGACATGTCTCCTCTCTCCTCTCCCGCATGCGGCACTACTCATTCATCCCAATGTCTTCCCGTGAACACATTTGTGTAAGAGGTGGGTGATGTTTTTGTGACAGGAGCTGCATGACCCAGGAGAGGAGCTGCATGACCCAGCAAGGTCCAGCTGAAGAAGCACCTTGCAAAGACCCCTCCATCCCACACAGCCCAGGAGCAGAGATGAGCCCGTGGGCCGTGCTCACCGCTGTAGAGAACCAGCGGCCCCAACACCTGGAGAGCCTCACCTGCATAAACTCCGGACACCTGCATAAATTCTCCAGAGGGTGGGATAGGGACCAGAGCAGAAATCTATGAATTTGGATCAAAAGTAGTTAGTGAAATCAAGTGAAGGGAAATACATATTTTATAGGCTTTGTCTGGGTTTGGCTAAAATTTGGTAAAACCCAGAGATGTTCTCATGGGGCTCAACCGCACTGGGGAGCTATTTCTTGGAAAAAGCAATTTCATTTTTAGTTTTTACATGATGAGTTAAAAAAGAATCAATCCACATATTTAAATAACATGACAATGACATTCCTAAATGATTTACTGAAAATTAGATGGCAATATTGAAAATCATCATTTTTCACTAGTAATCGGAATCTGAGTTCTTTTCTATCTATATGCAAATGTTGGATTCCTGAGCTTCCTTTTTTTCTTTTTTACAATATTGTAATATTGCCTCTATCATAAAGTTAAAATTAATGGAGTTCTGTTGCGATAGGGAGGCTTTTTGATAGCGGGTTTGGAAGCTTCATACCTGCATGTGAATGTTGCTATCATCCGTTCTTTTTGGAGGCTATGTTTTACGTTCTGATATTTAAGTATAAGGAATTATTTTAATATCTTCCCATCAAAATCGTGATTTATTGACTCTGTACAAAAATCAGACTTCCTTTTTTAATAAACATCGGCTTCTTAGAAGTGAAGCCAAGCAGCAGAATGTCCAGCTTGGTCACTCTCCAGAACCTGCTCTCTGCACAGGACCTTTTAGCTCTGTTTTCTTTTTGCTCTCCGTTATCTCTTGGTTTTATTCAATTGTCTGTGTTTTAACTGTATGTGAAGTCTTCTTTGGGAGGGCAGCAGCTTATAATTAAAATTGGTCTTCATCGTGTGTCTTTATTATTTCAGTGCTCTCCGATGAGAAATTAGAAGACAATCTGGTACACACTGGGAGATGTGAGACCAGAGGGCAGTTGCGAAGGAGGGAAGCTCTCTATGTTTAAGCCCCGTGATGCAGAGCAAAGCCCTGGTGAGCACAGCTCGCCTACAGGGCTCAGGGAGACGGAGTGGGGCTGGAGGGCTGGGGCTGTCAGCTTTTGCCCAGGCTGCTCACTGGCATTCAGATTCGGAAAAGGAGAGCCCGTTGGAGACTGTGTGTGACCCGATGAAGCCACGGCACCCCAGCTTTCTGCTGACCCTGCAGCCGGGGCACCCGGGTGGCGTTTAGGACTGTCCCATATACTCTGCCTTTATTTCTTGTTTATGCCACTTGACGTCCTCCTCCTCGGCCGCATCCTTCATTAACCTGGGTCCTTCCTACGCGACGATCAATGAGAGGAGAATCCTATCAGCACGAACAGTATCAGGGATTTGCGTGTTTAATGACTTGCTCGAAATATCTTTGCTTGTATCAGCAACGCATTCGTTATAGCCCTCATTTGAATTTAGTCTAATCAAAACACAAGACAATTGCCTCGTTGCAAAAATACATAAAGAAACAAATACATAAATGAGAGTGAGAGAGCGAGATAGCTGTTGGGAGATATTTTGTGTCTGTGATCCTCAAAGTCCATGAGTCCTCAGTGCATTCCACGGGTATACTTTGTAGCAACTTTTGTAAAGAAATCACAAGGCCATCTTGCATTCTGTTACACTATCTTCCGGTGTCATTAATTTTAACTCTTTAATACCTTAGCTGTTAGTATCATGACAGAAATTGTGAGTGGATCCATCTGGCAAAAATGTGAGTTTTCCTCTGTGGTTACCGCCACCACCATAATTTTCAGGGGCTCTCTGCAGCCCAAGCGTGTATACATGGCCCAGGGTTTTAGCTGTGATAAAGCAAGGAAGGTGGTAAGCCTCAGCCGAATGTTTTCATAGTAGTTACTCAGAGAATGTATGACAGCAAATAGAGATGAAGATAGGACCCTACAAACCGTAGAGAGGGGATATCAGAGTCTGGGCAGCACAATTCAGTTTGTAACTGTAGGGCTCAATTATTGTGTGGCTGAAAGTGACAGATTTAGGGTTCTGTGCTCCTTGGGACCACCTCCTGCAAATCTCACTTGCTATTATGGCAGGGACAAGGCCACTTCACTGTGGATGTTCTGTCCTATCTTTTGAAAGATGGTCAGACAGATGACTAGCAAGCACATTCTAGATTAACCTGTCCAGTTTTTGGAGTCAACTAGCCTCTGAATTCTGACTCTTGGCTTTTGTGACCACGTCAACTTGAGCATGGTCCTTACATTTCCTAAGCTTGGTTTTTTGGGTTGTTTTCTATAGAGTGATGGCAGTAGCCTCTTCATAGCAGGTGGCAATACTGTGATAACTCAGTGAACCATGGTATCTAGCACATGGGGAGAGATAAATGCATATTAATTACCCTCATCACCATTAGCATAAAAAATACTACAAAAATATTTGTGCATATATGTACAATCTCAATAGAGAAAGCCTTTTAAATTGTAATTAAGATCAAAAAGTATTTTTAATAGTAATAATTTCTGTATCCTAGGTAGAAATTAGTCTTTGGGGAAGGCTTTCTTTTTTTGTCCAAGAAAGCAAATTTCTCCAGTTAAAAAAAGAGTACTAAGCCAATAATCATGCTACATTGAATTGCTGAGCATAGGAGCCCAAAGTCTGCAGCTGAGACCTACATATCGTAAACCAAAAGGAAGCAGAAAAGTACGGAATCCAGAAAGTTGGTGGAATGGAGTGTTTCAGGAAGGAGCAGGGAGGTTGGAACCCCTGCTTTGGAAATGCACCTCTCTGATTGAGGAAGAGAATGGGTATGAAGTACGGAGAAGAGACGTTTGCGTGGGTGCTGAAGGAAGGCGGGGGGTGGGGGTACAGATTTATCAAGTCAGGCAGTGTAGACAGATGGCTTAAGTAATCATCCAAAGCAGTCTTGCTTTGAAGGGGAAGTGTGATGAAGGTGTAGGCGGGAAGGGCAATAGGAGTTGAGAAAAGCTCATTTTGCTTGTTTGTTTATTTGAATAGAGAGACCCACATGCCTTCAGATGGAAGAATACGGTTGAGAGGCTGGTGGTACGGGAGGGCAAGATGCGGATCCCAGTTTAAGGCCCCAGAGAGGTTGTCTGGGATGGGAGCCAGTCAGCAGGCAAAGGGATTGACTTTAGGAAGAGGGACAGTCCCTTTGTTTTAACAGGAGGGATGAAGTTGGGCAACATTTATAAGGAGAATGCTAAGTTCCGTAAAAGGAAACTGGAGAACATTTTTAAAGGGTTTAATTAGGTGTGTGAAATAAAAGACACACTTACCTGCTGAGAACAAGATGGTGCGTGAGGACAGAAGAGAACAGAGTGGGCTTTGACAAAGTGTTTTCAGCGAGAGAGAGAGAGAGAGCAGAAAATGCGGCAGGCTTTCTATGCCTTGCTGAGGACTTGTTATCTTAATATGATGCCACCGTTCCTTCCTGCATGACTTTCTCCGCCAGAGTTTGGCCCCTGAGATCCAGGCAGAGAAATTAGATAATTCTTACGGCTGTAAACACAAGGACCAGGGGGTTTAGAGTATTGTCAAGAATGTTCTAGACACACATTTGTAAGGCACAGACATAATGGTGTTTAGGGTTAGTCACTTAGCCATCCCTCTAGGTTATTGAAGTAAATGTCTATTTTCTTAAGATATCCCTGTAACAAAGGTCTAGCTTCACTCATTCTTCATTTATTTCATCAAAAGATTGGGCTTCTGCTCTCGTCAGTCAAGGGGCTACAAAATCATAAAGCTTAGCCAAAGCTGTCACCTTCTCGGTGCGCACAATTAATTCTGGAAAGTACAAGGGCTCAAGTGTCATACAGAATGCAGGACCTCCTGGTGGGGCAGCGATACATACCCCAGTTCCTGGACCCTGAGGGACATTTACCCGAAACAAAATCACCTCTTTTGGAAAGAGCCCGTCTAGGCTGGTGACTGGGCTCAGCTCAAGGTCAGGACGAGTTGAGAGGGCTGGTTTCAGATCAACACACAGCTGGTTCCAGGAATATCCGTGATCTGGAGAAAATGGCTCAAAGTGTACATGAACCACAAAGAACAGTTATTTGGCATCCGATTAGGTCTTGTACTGTGACATGCAAACAAGTGCTGCCCAGCTCGGGTCGCGCATCTGCACAGAGCTGCTCCTCAACACTGACACCGTGTGGTCGTGTGGGGCAATGACAGTGGGTCCTTCCCTCCCTGATGCTGAGAGGACCATGGATGGCTCTTGAGCCATAAATGAACACCCAGGCTCCTGGAGATTTTAGTGTGGGAGGAAATCAAGACGGGCATCCTATTTTTTAGTAAGGGAGCTCCCATTGCTTGAGCGATTACGTGGTGGTTGGTAGTGGGGAGGGAAGGCAGTTTGTGTTCCTCATCTTTATGGAAAGGGTCATTCTCCTTGCTTCTTCCGGACTAACACCGTAATTTTATTAAATTAACGTGCTGGTTTTATTCAAAAACCAATGGGACAGCCAGATGCCCTTAGGAGTAGGTTGCTATGAAGCTGCATAAGTGAATTGTCACTGCTCTGCCGTCGTGGAAACTTCCGTCCCAAGTACCTGTGCTTGGTCTTGCAATGAATGAATATATTTGGAATTTGCTGAGGCCGCTTGGAACGATCTCCGGGAAAGAGAGCACTCTGAGAAAAAGGTCCTGTTGGTACCCGCCCAGCCTCATCCTGCTTAGGACGCTCTCACATAAGGACATGATGCCTGGAATATCCAGCCATCTGCAGGCACAGAAACAGAAGTCAAGGGAATTGGTAATGTGGGGAGTGGTGACATCTGGGCCCCTCAAGGTGACACTTGTGTCCTGTTACCCCAGGGCTGTGAAACAGTCAGACGGCTGCCCATCTCCACACTCGCTCATCTCAGTGGTTTTTATCTGAGAGCTTTGTTACCTTCAGAGGAAATATTCCCGAAGTTGCAGCTTTGTTCCTTATTGTAACACACACACACTTACACACCAGAAAACATTTTAGCAAAATGAAATATGAAAAAAAATGCACACTAAACACAAAACAGTTTCCCCAGTTAGGTGTTTGAAAGGCATGATGCGCTTCTCCTCGCTAAGTCCCGTCTCAAATGGAATTAGATGGTTCGTTATGAAACGTGTTGTTGAATAGCTGCCCCTTGACTGGATAGCAGATTCCCCGCACGGGGCAGGCACCGAGTCTCTTGTTCATCCCCAAACACATAATGGAGGGCCTGACATGACAGCTGATCTTCAAAAATACCTCTCAGGTAAAAGCTGGATGACTCGAGCAATGTTATTTCACGCTCTCCGGAAACACTGAACACCGTTACCAAACTCCAGGGCCGGCCCCATTTCAACTCAAGGGCACCTTCTGAGTGAACGAGCTGGGGAGAGTACTTCCTGGGATTGAAATTATTCCTCCAAACTTCTGGTGTATGAGAAATAAATACGCAATCCGGGCTCCAGCCATTGCTCACGTTTGATTGATTGTGTGTCTTCCGAGGTAAAAGGTTCAAATGGGCTCGAAAAGAGAAACTCATCAAGGAGAATTGATTGGCTGTGAATGTCCCAGGGGCGCGGCTGTCTCCTGAGGCGGGCGGTCCAGGGCGGGCTACCATCTCCTCTAAAAGCAGAAAGCCAGAATCATAAATAGCATTGTTAGTATTTTCAACTGAAATCCTGTGACTATTTTGTACTGACTTGGCCAGAATTTTTCCAATCATGAAAGGAGCATCCTGAACCACCTTGGCTCCCTCCAAGTATATCATTTGTCCACAGGCTGTTTGTCCAGGATGAGCAGATCTGGATGTATCGAAATCCTCAGACTTGGGTGGTTTGACTATACTCCCTAAAAGCGAGCCCTACTCAGTGCACCTAGGACCTCTTTGGGGAAGGAAAAGGAAAATTGCATGTATTTAACCCTGCATGGGGTATGAACTTAACTATTGATATTCATTTAATCTTCAGAGATACATTTAACTTTCCCTATTTTCCAAATGACAAAATGAAGGCTTACAATATTTGCACCTGTGGACATTCACCTGGATGGTAAGGGACAAGTGTTTGACCTTAGGACTGCTGGACTCTCATGTCCAAACCCTTTCCATGAGGATTGATGACGTCTTAGTGCATTTATCAAATCCAGAAGAACGGTCTCCCTGCCCAGAGCTGTGCTGATAGTTTTCTGAAGGTGCAGCTAGGTGGGGAAGGGAAAGGATCAAGATCGTCTAATAAAGTCCTCTGTGGAGAAGGCGGATGGAGTGGTCATGGCTTATTTGCTATTCCTGTCCTAAGCCATAATTAATTTCCAAATGAGCCAACTTCACTCATGTTTATTCTATACATTCAGGCTTTTTTTTTTTTTTTTCACATTCACTCATTTTAGTAGAGTCTTTTTAATCACTCAATGACATAAATAAATAAATACATTAATTATATTACCGAAAATACCCTCATTCTTCCCTGGAAGGAAACGAGGGCCTCATGTTAGGGCAGACGAAGCATCTGGTTCACGTGGCCCCGGCGCTTGAGAGAGGGGGTTGACCTAACAAGAGGAAAGCAACTTTTCTTTTGTGCTGTTGTTGGAAAGGACAACATAGTTGTAATAGGACTTGGACCTAAGAGGATGCAGCACTCCCAGGTTGCATCTTGTGCCTTGTGAAGCCCGCCAGTGACATCCACGGGGAGGAGAGAAGAGCCACGAGGGTGTGAGCATGTCCTGGGGCCATCGAGGAGCCACCGAGCCCAGCCCTGCCTGCACGCAATCACCCCAGACAGCTACACCCCAAACTCCTTCCTGCACCTACACCTCGTTGAATTAGATTTTCTGTGTCCCTCCAACAACCACCCTGAAGAATTTGCAGCCATAGAGGTACTCTTGCTGTACTCAGGATGCCGACCACTTCGCCCTTGCTTTCCAAGGTCGAAGAAGGGTGCATTTCAGCCATTTCACTCATTCACTCATTCACTCACCGTTTACCGAGTGTGCGTCTGGCGGTTTGTCCTTCTCAAGTCAGACTGTATACTGGCTGATTCCATCTTGTTCTGAACCCCTCCCCTGAGCAGGCTCCCCTCCTGGCATTTTAAATGTCCCTTCAACAAAAATGCTACGCACAGGTCTGAAATCGAGTCAAACGATCCCCTCCGCGACGCACAGATCAGACACTTCTCATTTATTATCAGCCTGACTGAGATGCAGGGCTTTATTGATGCATGCAGACTCTGTGATGCTCAGTCACCGGGCATGTGCTTTCCTCCTGGATGCTCCATCGGGGATCTGAACGCCGTGGCGCAACCCAACCCACGTTCTTCAACAGCTTCGATCCTAAGCCTGACGGAGTTCCCCGAACTGATGAAGGTGATGATCATTCCACCACAGATTTTCCCCAGTCAGTGCACCAGGCCACGTGGGACTTTCTCATTTCTTGTTCTTTTGACTACGAAATTAAGCTGCTTATTATGGAAGTTTTACCACATACTCTGAAGTCACTTTGACATAGAAGGAGTTACAAGGCAAATGGTCCAAATGGAGCGGATCTACTTCCCCATCTGAATGGTTTGGAATTTATTTTGTGGTCTATTTCTTTGACTCACCTGGTGCTGAGCCACTCAATCAAATTTTCTTTTTTCTTCTAGTGGATTGGTGAGATCAACCAACTTCCTGATAGAACATGATGTAGAGAGCATCACTAGATGTCCTCAAGGGCACCAGGGGCTCTCAGCCATTCCCGAGGCTGCCTTCCCCCATCCAAGTGCATGGTGCTCCTCGGATGTGTCCCCTCACCCCGTGCAGCACCCCCAACACCCTGTCCCTCTATTAGGAGCCTGGGCGCAGATGTCTTCTAGTTCCTCCCCTCCCCCACAGCCATCATGCTCCATCTTTCCATTGACCTTGAGGAGACACTTTGGTGCAGTGAAAACACATGTACCTTCTTGCCCAGTGAGCTCAGATTCAATGTCAGCCCCACCGCTCACCAGCTGTGGGATCTTGGAAAACACGTATCATTTATTCAACCCTCTGAGCTTCGCGCGATGGTGGAGAACGGAACGCGGTCAGCAGAACCAGGCTGCCCGGGTTCAAGCCCAGCCCTGCTGCTCGCCAGCAAGATGACCTTGAGCAGGTTACTTCATTCAACATTCCACAAATATAATGTCTTTTTTTTTTTGGACTTCCCACTGTATTGCGAGCACTTTCCTGGGTGCTGAAGAAACACCAGGGGACAGAGAGAGAGGAAAATTGCCACCCTCAGAGAGCTTACATTTCGTAAAGGATAAACAACAACAAATAAGCCTCATCAGTAAGTAAACTGTATTAAATACTGAAGGGTCCTAAGTACAAGGGAGAATAAGCAGAGCAGACAAAGGAGATCAGGATTGCCTGTGGTGGGCAAAACAGGTAGGTGAGTGAATAGTCCCGAAGGATATATTTGAACAAAAATGGAAGGACATGTGAGATTTAGCTCTGTGAATATCCATGTCTCAAAGTACCTCAGTTTGCTCCTTATTGAAATGGTGATGATAATATTCCTCACCTCATGGGGCTCTGGTGAAGGTGGGAATGACATACATATGAAGAGCTTAGAAAAATCTCGGGCTCGTGGTAAGGGTCCATGAGTGTTAGGTATTTTATTATCTGCAGCAACCTGCTGGGAGCGGGTGAGGTTTGCATTGTTCGTGTTCTATGTGCAACTCAATGTGGCCTGTGATCCCTACTGTATCGGGAGCTACTGTTCATGACCAGAAAGCGCATACAGTCCAGAGGGCTGGGTTTCCAGCGGGTTAGACTTTTCTGTTCCCTCCTTGAGCTAGGAGAGGTCAAAACTCTCTTAAAACCTTGCCCCCCTTGTGCAGTTACAATTATCGGCAGCATCCCCGGGGTCGGCAGGGCAGGAAGTTAATGAGAAACGCAGACTCCCAGGCCCACCTCAGACCCACTGAGTCAGAATCTGCATGTTATTCACTCCCCCAGGAAATGCATATGAGTGCCAAATTTGGGGCAGTGCTGTGGTGAGTAGTGAGGATGGTGTTGCAAATCGGGATGTTCTGGGCATTTTCTGAGCTGTCTCTGGGGCGGCTCATGGAAGCTGCACAGCGGTCGTCCGCTTCTGCTCTTTTTATCTCTCATCTGTGGGACTCTCGGGCCAGTCACAGTCACACGACCAAAGTTGGTAAAGGATCATCGTGAATGGTGGAGACGCGTCTTCAGTGAGGGATCCTCTAAAGTCAGCCCTTGAGATGACTTTGGCTTAAAGTCAAGATCACTTTGCGTCTTACACATGGAGTGACAGAGCTCAGAAGGAGGCCAGGAGAAGTCACGGCAAGTCATTGCAATTCTCATCCTCTTATAGAACACGTTCTCTCTTTATTTGTTATTTTTTAAAAATTATTAGTTTTTTTAAATAAGCTCTAGGCCCAATGTGGGGCTTGAACGCAAGACCCCGAGATCAAGAGTCACATGCTCCAGCGACTGAGCCAGCCAGGTGCCCCACGGGGTCTCTCTTTAAAATTTCATACGTTGAAGGAGAAAATTGAGGAATGTGTGTGTGCGCTTTAAAGGAAGAAGGTGAACGAGTCTGCTAGTCTTTCTGAATTCCAGTCTTCCTCTTTGCAATTCATCCTTTACAAAGCTGTGAGCCTTATGAAAATAAAAGTTCTGATCCTGTCATCGCTTCTGCCCCAAAACACACACGCCCGTGTGTGATGGTGTGCGCTCACACACGACCATTTCCCGCAGCGTCCTTCCACGTGGCATTCACGGATTCTGAAACGTGGCCTCCAATTCCCAGTCTCACCGTTTCCCTATGAATCTCCTAGGCTCACACAGAGGGCTTGCTTACCAGACTTCAAGAGCCCCGAACATTTTAAGCTCTTGCAACGTGAGCTGTTTTATCTGTTCCTTGGTTTGCTCGCATGGAGACCACGGCGTTCCCCAGCGTCACCTTCACACCTGAAGTTAGCAAGGTAACGCGTGGCATCTACGCTTTGCACTCTTCCTAAGGGGTTCGGCAGGACCCCGCCCGGGCCTCCTTTGGGCTGCTCACTGCAGGGGTCGCCTGGCTACCAGAAGAGGTGGGCTTCCCCCACCCCAACCCTGCAGGTGGGGCCTCCTGGGTTTTAGCCGCGGCTCTGGAGGTCCTGCGGGCGTGGGGCTATCTTTCGGCTGGAGCTCTGGTAGAGTAGGCAGTTAGTTAGAAATGCGCTGGGGGCAAGGGCGGTGATAAATCGGTTGCTCATGAGAAGCCGGGGGTACGACATCCTGCTTTGTGGTCCCAAGATCCCTCAACATCCTGGCCTTGGGGCTTCCAGGACCCCTGGGTTGACAGACCGAGAACCACAGGTGCAGAGCATGCGCTCTCCTCTTCCCCTCTGCTCCAGGGGAACCCCCAGACTCATTATAATCCATTGCACCCCCCACCCCCATGGGGGAAAGCTGCCTTGACAGTTCCGGTACAAACCTTGGAGGCTCAGAAACTCCCCCCTCCCCCTCCTCCTCCCAAGCTGTGGGAAGAGTGCCCCAAATGATTGGAAGCAGCCTCCATTAGGAGCCCACTATGGCCATGACCCGGGACCCCCTGTAGGCTCAGGGCAGTTGTCGCCTCTGGGCCTGCCCGCTCGCCCAACTTGAGAGTGTCCTGCCCTTCCTAAACTGCTCTGTGCTTGCTACTCTCCTTCCAGATGTCCTTATTCGAGCACCCATCCTCACTTAAATCTTTCGTGCGGGGATCCAAGAACTGAGACCTCCATTCCCACAACGCAGACTCTCCTGCTGGTAACGGTTTGTTCAGATATGAATCATTAGCATTGTGGGGTGACTTAGAAACACACACGATTCTGGCTCCAATTTTCTGCCATCCTTCCTCCACCTTGAGAGGCAGGGAGGCCCAGGCCTCCGACCTCACCCATGGGGAGAGGCTCCTCTGGCAGGTGTCCTGCCCTGAACAGCTAGCCTCAGCAAGAAGAGGCCGGGGGCACAGCCACCGTTTTGTTTCTGTTTCTGTTCTTCTGCATGGACTGGGAGATCCCCAGTATTTGTTGCACGCACCCCCATATCCTGACGCAGATGCCCGGAGGACCAGGGCAGAAAGAAGGACATTGTCTGCCACAAGACCCTGTCCCTCCCCTCAGTTACCAATCAGCTACCAAATCGCGGCACTGTCACCTCCAGCTGTCGCTCAAGCCCAGTCTCCTTTCTTCTTCCTGGCTCCGGCCGCAGCCGCACGCATGCCCTGCCTGCCGTCCCCCTCCCGGACCAGCTGTCAGCGTTCTGATTCTTCTGCTCACATCTGCTCAGCATCCCCAGCCCCCGTCCACCCCAGCATCTGTGCAAAAGGACCTCCGGGAAGCGTAAACCAAACACGAGTGTGACCCATTCCCAACCGAGGGTGGTGGGAAAGCAGTGGAGAGAGGTGGGGAGCGGGGCCAGGGGAGCGGGTAGGAGGACGGCACCTCTCTGACGGTACCTCTTTGTACAGTGCAGACTTTAAAACCATGCTAATGTCTTACATATCCAGGAAATAAATAAACAATAAATAGGGAGGGTGTGTGTGTATCTGGAGGAGGGGGCTGGAAGGATCTCGAAGGGAATACAGCAACAAATAAGCCTGAATGTATCTCTAATGGATGTTATAACCCCGGGGAGGGCTGTGGGGAAGAAAATAACTAAAATAACTAAAAACAAAACAAAACAAAACCCCCAAACCTTGTCTATAAAATTAACTGTTAAATCACAGATCTAGTAGGAATATACAGGAGTGGATAGAAACATATGACAAGAGGGTCTGAAGTGTATGTAATCGTGATGATTCCATTTAGCAAGTGACATTCAGGTTGTGGTTTTTATGAGTGGGATTAACTGGATAAGTGAGTACTCAGAACATTCCAGAAAGAAGGGGTAGCATATGCAGAGACCCCAGATAAACAGTCCAGTGCTAGTTGAGGACTGAAACACAGCTCAGGTGGTTGCCATGCAAAAAATAAGAGGAAGCGGGGCTGAGCTGAGCCTAGGAATGTCAGCGGGGACCGGGGCAAATGAAGGACATACCTTTTGGCCATTTGAGGAATCAAGACCATTATCCTACAAGCAAATCATGAGCCACAGAAGAATGGTAGGTAAGGGAATAATATAATCAGATTTGGGTGCTGTGAGGAAAACCAATTAGGGAACACAAGAATGGGTTTGGGACACTGGTTAGCTTGGACTGGAAATAGACAAAAGGGCTGGATTTTAGGGATATTTGTGAGGTAGAAGCAGCAGACTATGGCTGCACTTGGTCCAGTGAAGAGCACATTCCTATTAGAGAATTCTAGATTCTTAGCACTTGGATACAGGGTAGAGCCATTCGTAGATACAGAAGACTCTAGAGAATGAGTAGGTTCGGGGGATATATGATGAGTACATGATGAGTCATCCTGAAATTCCATGCTACCCTAGAAGAGGGGCCCTAGGGAGTAATTTGTAACAGGACATTCCTTCATTCAAGTTAGTGTTTCTGGGTACTGACTATGTCCAGAACACTGTCCTAGGAATGTTGAGGATGCCAACATAACCTGGCCATGGCTTCTGCCCCAACAGAACGTGGAAGGGGAAATGAGACATGAATAATGGAAATAATAATAGAAATGCAGGTAGAAACAGATTTCATGAGGGATTCTTTAGCTCTACCATACAATACAAAGCTCCCAGTAAGACTGTCAGGGAAGCTTCTCAGATGCAGTTGAAAGGGTGAAGAGCAGAGGACCAGATAGAAATCGAAGGCTAACCCCGTTATCTCTTTTGAAGAGTGAGAAGAAAGGTCCAAAATATTCTGAATTTGCTGAGGCTCCTGGGGAAGACAGATGGAATATTTACCTTTGAAAACATGTTCTATGTTTCCTACTTGTGCAGATCGCTCATTGCTGCAGGGCAAGGGAAGATGTTCTGTGCAATCTCTTTTATCGTAGCTGAGTAGACTAACGTCAGAGTCAGTGGTTTAACTACATAGTGGTTGGGTTTAAATCAACCTCCGATGATGAACCTGGTTTCCAACTTTACAGCGAACAAAGTCCCGAATGCGGTTTCCTATAACCGATGTTCATAGTCTCAATAATAAGGTCAACATTTTTGAAACAATTAAAATAAACTTTTCAAAATAATGGAAAATAAGAGAAAAACTCAAAGTCATAATGCCAAAATACAGACCAGTAGAAGCATGACATAAATTTCATAGGAATAGGAAATGCACATAATTTGCTAACCTTCCCTCCTTCCCAAGTAAACAACAGCTAATTGTCAACCCAATGAATAACATTCTTTTTTCCTCTTTAAAGATTTTGTTCACTTATTAATTTAGATTTTATTTATTTATTTATTTAAGAGAGCGAGAGAGATGGGGGGAGAAAGCAGAGGGGAGGGACAAGCACACTCCCCGCTAGGTGCGGAGCCCAATGCAGGGCTCAGTCTCACAACCCTGAGCCGAAACTAAGAGTCCAATGTTCAACCGACTGAACCACCCAGGCTCCCCTAAGATTTTATTCTTTTTTTTTTTTTTAAGATTTTATTCTTAAGTAATCTCTGCACCCAACATGGGGCTTGAACTCACGATCCTAAAATGAGGAGTCGCACACTCCACCGACTGAGCCAGCCAGTCATCCCCCAGTGAATAGCATTCTTGAAAATATTTGTAGCAGTAGTTTCTTAAAGTTGCTCTCAAGTTTGCTGCTCACCCAACAGCAAAAAAAAAAAAAAGAACCCCTGGTATTATTTGTAATGTTTAACCAAGGCTGAATCAAAGAAATTTGGGCTAGTTGACAAAAGTCTATTGTACTACACACTTACACTTTGCTTCTGATCACCTTTTTGAATGGAGCGTGGTTACTGTTCACTTTGTAAAAAACTACCATATTTGCCAGCAAGCAAAACTCATCTTTACGTCAAAGCAACATCTTTTTTTTTTTGAAAGATTTTATTTATTTATTTGAGAAAGAGAGAATGAGAGAGAGAGAGAGAGCATGAGATGGGAAGAGGGTCAGAGGGAGAAGCAGACTCCCTGCTGAGTAGGGAGCCTGATGTGGGATTCGATCCCGGGACTCCAGGATCATGACCTGAGCCGGAGGCAGTTGCCCAACCAACTGAGCCACCCAGGCGCCCGCCAAAGCAACATCTTGGCCCCTTGTCCAGTGCACCAAGATCACATGCGGAAAGCCCAGCAGGGAAGGAGGGAGGATTTACAGACCATGGTAATGTCGCTCCCTCCTGGTGGCAGAAAACCGAAACACAAACGTCATGGAAAAGATTGGAGGTTCCCATCCCAGGATGCTTTTTCAGCATCAGTAACAAGGTATTAACCATGCAAATAATCAGAGGTAGTTGAATTTGGGTTGTTTACTAGACTTAAATTTCTTACTACCACAAGCCACAGCTCAAAGAGGACAGGAATTTCCAGGAAGTTCTTGGAACGAGAGTGGAAGCTAGCTTCCATTAGAATTAGATTTTTTCTAGTTTTTCTCCCTGGGGGCTTGTTTGTGTGTGAATAGCCAAGCAAATATTGGCTTTTACTGCATGCATGAGAATGACCTTGGGGTTTCTTCAACTGTATGTTTTACTGTATGTTTTGTACTGATTTATACAGAAATGCTGGCTTGTCAACATGCACTCTAGCAACCTGTGGGAATTCAGTCGAATTTATGCTTTTCTGGTTGCTTCTGTGCTTGCAAATAGAGACATTTCTTCTTATTTTACTTAATTTTATATTGTGACTTGCTTTTTCGTCACCAATATTTTCTGAATCTGCAGGACTGCCATTTGCTTTTATAATACCACAAATAAGGAATAAAAATCCATTTACCACTACTTTTTGTGACATTTCTTCTCCTGTTTTATACCAATATTCACTTAAGCCAACATATTTCTTTTATTTATGTGATTTTATACATTTTTTTCAGAGCTAATGGACTATTATTTTATATTCCAATCAGTTTCCCACTACATTCCAATATAGATTATGATACATTTACATGTGCAGAATAATATATTTTTTCTACAAACCTCTTTAATGTCACTTTCAGAGAATTCACTATAAAAATCACTCAGACCTTCCTACAAATATTCCATATTAAATAAGAATGTTTTATCCTCTGATATGTCTAAAATGCTGGCAAATTCCTAGTTCTTAAAAAGGGGCCCTGAGTGAGCAAAACGGAACCACCATTTGCTGAGCACAGATGCCTGCCTGTGTGAAACGCTTTATTTACCTTCCCAAACGCCTGAGGTTATGTTGGAACCCAGAAACTTGGAGTGGGAGCGCTTCAGACCCAGACCTCAGAAGAAGGACCACAGCCAGCTGCTGGGGCCACCTCATGAGCATGAAGAAGGTCCCCAGGGAGCTGAGAACCAGGCTCTGAGGATGCAGCCTGCCCAGTGGGGACCAGTGCCAGAGGTCTGTGACCAGGCTGGTTCTGAGTGTGAAAAGAAGCTAGAAATTAGAACCAATTACCCCTGATGGAGTGAGGGGCGCTGGGGGGACAGCAGTGGAGTGGAGAAGGAGCAAGAAAGTCACTTTTTCCTTCTCTGCTGCCAATCTCCCCCTAGTGCCCCCTATGGGCAGAGCCCAAAGAGAGGAGCTGGCAGAGCAGAGATGCGGTTTGCTGAGCTCCAGTCCCAGCATCACAGAGAAGCAGAGATGTGGTTTGCAGAGCCCCAGCCCCAGCATCACAGAGAGGCAGAGATGCGGTTGGCAGAGCTCCAGCCTCAACATCACAGAGAAGCAGAGATACAGTTTGCAGACCCTCAAACCCCAGCATCACAGAGAGGCAGAGATGAGGTTTGCAGACCCTCAATCCCCAGCATCACAGAGAGGCAGAGATGTGGTTTGCAGAGCCCCAGTGCCCAGTGTCACAGCAAAGCATTGATGCGGTTTGCAGAGCCCAAGTCCTTGCATCACAAATTATGGAGTGATGGTTCTGGAAGTGAGGCTTCATTACTGGCATAGCTATTTCCCACAAAAATTTCCTCCTGCAGGGGTTTCATCTCTGCCATGTCTTAGAGACCAGCACATAAAACACCCTGAGCTATCTGAGCTGTTGTGAAATTGATTGTGAAAATGGAGCCAGCGTTTACTGAGCATCGTTCTGTGTCTGCATCATATCACCCTCAGAGGGCTGGGAGGCATATGTGTTGTTACCTTGTTCCTACAGGTGAAGAAGCTGGGCTAGACCAGCCCAGAGCCATACGCGGGCAGACCTGAGGCTGCTTCCTCTCAGGTCCTAGGGAACATTTTTCTCCCTGAACTCAAGGCTACAGAGCCCAGGATCAGGTCCTTCCAACCAGGGTTTGCTCAACTTTTGCCTTTTTGTACTATCTGTGGTCCTGTGGCCGGGCCGGGGTGGGGGGAGTGGGTTGTGTTCAGTTATCCATGGAATGAAGGAATGCTGGGATCCGGAAAGCTGCCTCCTGAGTGTGAGCTCGGAAGTTGGCTGCCTGGGCTGGAATCTCAGCCCCACCACCTCTCTCCTGTGTGAGCCTGAGCAAGTGCCTGAACTTACCTAAAAGTTTCTTTCCATGCCTATGAAAGGGATGTAAGAAGAAAACCCTACTTTTAGGGTTTTCATTAAGTTTTAAATGAGTCAATTCAAGCCTTATGCTTAGAAAAGCATCCACTTTAGTGCTCAAAAATACTATTGTCCTTGCAAACCAGATTGTTTTTTATTTTATATTCCTGAATCTCAGTTTCTTCCTTGGTAAAATGGACTAATATAATACCACTTTACAGAATTAATCCACCTAAAACAAATGGTCATGAGTCATGTGCCATGCGAGGCATGGCTCAAGGAGCTGGAAAAGCAGTCTTGGGTCAAGTCACTGGGTTGGGGGGTGGCAGGCTGAGCTTGGGGACAGAGAATAAGCAAGTAACAAGCATGAACAACATAATGAAGCTGCAAAAGACCCATAAGGAGTGCTCAGGAAATAGTAGTTATCTTATTGGATGGGGCATAGGATAAAATAAATCTTCTCCTGGAAAGAGACAGGCAGACATAGCAGGAGAGAGGATCTGGAGGGAGGGAAGATGGATAGGGCACTTCTGCAGCTCGCCCCTCACACCTGCTGCTAGGGACTCCTGTATTACTCTCCCAGTGCTACTCTGGACCAGGACATGCATTTGTTCTGCAGCTCAGAGAGGGGGATCTTCAGTGCTGAAGAGAAAGAAATCGTAGGGGAGTCCAAAGTGCAGATTAGGAGCAGGGAGAGCAGGGCAACTCAACACATTTTTATAGCTATTTATATGGCTTTCTTGTTCATCTGATCTTATAGAAAGAGGGAAAGGTAATGGAGCCCAATTCATCAGCCAGGAATAATGGGTTCTTAGGTGAGCTCACCATTTTGTGTGTTTCTGTGTGTGTGTTTGAGCTGGACAGAGGGGGCAGAGAGAAGATGGAGGAAGAGGAGGAGGAGGAAGTCCCTGCTGCTTTAGGAGGACCGGACAGCCCACCTCTACTTGATAACTGCACTTGCTTCTGAGGTTATATCTAGGTTAGCCAAATAAAAGGAATCTTGGGAAGTGATCAGTAATAGCTGTTGTTAAAACAACTCTCTGCTCTCCAGTCCTATCAGAATCCACACTTAGCAACTACTTCTCCCGGCTGGTGCAGTGTGTTCTCAGCTGCCTTCTACCCAGGGCAGGTTCAACCTGGGAAACCAGGGGGCTACTACCTTCAACCCCAGCCTGGTCCAGAATTCTCCAAGGTGGGATCCTGGGCTATCTGCTCTCATGCCAAGTGGCTTCTTCAGCTTGTCCCCAGCATCTCTTAGGGCTGTTTAAGGGTACCTCCGTGTGCTTGAGATTGGGGACAAAAATGGATTTTAGGTTGCTCAGAATTTCTCTCTTTGATTTGCATCCAGTCACGAGATTTTACATTTTCTTTTCTTTTGAAACACCTTCCCTGCTCAGGACGTCCTTGGTTGTTCAGTGATGGAGTGATGGTGCACGCTGACAGAGGCCTCAGTGGGCTTCCCCTCTGAGGTGGGCCTGGGCCTCCCTCCCGGGGAGGGAACAGCACGGCCTGAGCCCAGGCCTAGGAGAGCTGACCCAAGGGCTGCAGGCTCGCAGGCTTGGGGCGGTGCGGGGAGGGGTGGTGGCGGGGTGCGCAGTGCCGGGGTGCAGTCACCAGAGGGGTGCGGCTGTGGCTCCCCTCCCCCAGATTCGACGGGAAGAGAAAGGACCTCGCTGCATTGCCCCTGAGCAACCTCCGGGCGACGAGGCTGGGCGTGGAAGGCTGGCTGAAGGTGAAGGGTAGTGGGCGGTGTGGCTTGCTTCTGCCCCACTGGGGTGGGGGGTGGGGGGGACGTTCCTGCCTGAAGGGTCCTGCGGGACAGGGGCTCTGCCCTCCTTCCTAGTTACCCACAGCACGCTGCGCTCAAGAGTCCCTGAGCATGGGGCGCTTGGGTGGCTCAGTAGGTTAAGCGACTGCCTTCGGCTCAGGTCATGATCCTGGAGTCCCGGGATCAAGTCCCAAATCGGGCTCCCTGCACAGCGGGGGGTCTGCTTCTCCCTCTGACCCTCTTCCCTCTTGTGCTGTCTCTCATTCTCTCTCTCAAATAAATAAATAAAATCTTTAAAAAAAAAAGCTGGATGCTCAACCAGCTGAACCACCCAGGTGCCCCTCCTCTGCCCATTTTTTGGGGCGCCTGGGTGGCTCAGTTGGTTAAGCGGCTGCCTTCGGCTCAGGTCATGATCCTGGAGTCCTGGGATCGAGTCCTGCATCGGGCTCCCTGCTCGGCGGGGAGTCTGCTTCTCCCTCTGACCCTCCTCCCTCTCATGCTCTCTGTCTCTCATTCTCTCTCTCGCAAATAAATAAATAAAATCTTAAAAAAAAAAAAAAAAAGAGTCCCTGAGCAAATAAGGGTAGCTAGTGAACAATTACCCTTCCTTCCGTTGCCAGTTTCTGGTGGGTTTTCGCGCCTCTATTTTGAGTCTTTACACGGTCACACCTGACATACAGGTCTTTGTCCACCTGTGTGAATGTAGATCCCCTTTCACACTTTGTGCTTCCCGCTTTTTCCTCTTCGTGTCTGTCGCAGATGGTCCTGAGTCGAATGAATGGGAGTTTTAATTCCTGAAGTGAAGAGACCCCGAGACGACAGAGCGATTTACAAGTGCGGGGAGCCCACCGCCCGCCTGCCCGGAGGAGGGGCGGGCCCGAGTGCAGTTTCCTCCGGGCGGGGCGCGCCCCGCATCTCCCGCTGGAGGGGTGCCTGGCGCCCGCGGCGCGCGGTCTGGTTGGGGACGGTACGGGTGGCCCGCCTGTCCCGGTGCTCCCGCGGGAGGGACGCGACGGTGGGGCCAGGTCAGGTGGCCGGAGCGCCGGCGGCGGCCAGGACAGCGCAGGGGCCCGGGTCGCCTCCCTCGCGGGTCGCCCGGTGCTGGCGCGCCGCCGGGGAAGGTGAGGCAGGGGCGCCGTCTGTCCTTGCGCCCGCGGGGGAGGTCCCCCCCCCCCAGGCTTCCGGGGGCTTCCCGGCAGAGGGAGCCTGAAGGTGGGGTCGGGCCGGGGGATCCGGTAAGGGCGTTGGTCCCTCTGCGGGGCGCCGCATCCCTGGACGAGAGGACCCCCCTGGGCTCCGCGTCTCCGGGCCCCCAACCGAGGCCGCCACCAGACCGAGTGCGGATCCCTGGGCGACGAGGGGACCAGGGTGTGGGGTGGCGCGCATACTTCGCCGGCCCCGATGCTTCGGGGGACAATGGGACTAGGAGTGGGGAGTCCAGCTTTCCCTTTCCCCAAATCGCGGGGCCCCACCTGTGTCTCACCCCAGTGCGGTCACACTGGCGCTGGGAATCCAAGGGGTGGCCGGTCTCTACCACGCCTTTCCCAGCCCCCGGCCGGGAGCGCCGACCTTGGCCGGCGGGGGACGCGCGCCCCCGGCGGGTCCCGCGGGCCCGACGCGGCTGCGAGGCTGCTCGCGGGGTTGGGGGCTCAGGGGCGCTGGGGCCTGCGAGCAGTGCTTGCGAGTGCCCCGATCGGAAGCGGGGTTCTTACCTTCGCCGGTCTCGTGCTGCTCACGTGGCGCAGGGCGGAGTACACTGACCCACCGCGGTGACACAGGGGCGGTGGCCACTCCCGGAGCGGTGACACTGGCTCGGGACCGCCGGGCTGGCGAGGGGTCTCATCTGCTGCTGGCGAGGGGTCTCATCTGCTGCTGGCGAGGGGTCTCATCTGCTGCTGGCGAGGGGTCTCATCTGCTGCTGGCGAGGGGTCTCATCATCTGCGCCCAACACGGTGGCTAGTCCGGGGTCCCGGGACGCCGGCGGGTGGGGTTGTGATGAGGGTGAGGGGAGAAGGGCCCCCTCCAGCAGCTCGTGCGCGCCGGGGGGCGAGGGTCTGCAAGTGCGCCCCCAGCGCGGTGAGACCCGCCGGTTAAACTCCCTCCCCGCGCGGCGCAGGCCACTCCTGTCTCAGTCCCAAGCACAGGTTCTCCTGGCATTTTCTCTCTGTCTGTCCCGCTGCTTGGGTCTAAAGCTCTTTCAGCTCAACTGGTAACTTCTTAGGAGGGACATGTGCCAACTCAGATTTAAAATGTAACATTTGCCTTTCTTTTTCTTTTTTTTTTTTTTTTAAGATTTTATTTATTTATTTGAGAGAGAGAGAATGAGAGACAGAGAGCATGAGAGAGGGGAGGGTCAGAGGGAGAAGCAGACCCCCTGCCGAGCAGGGAGCCCGATGCAGGACTCGATCCCCGGACTCCAGGATCATGACCTGAGCCGAAGGCAGTCGCTTAACCAACTGAGCCACCCAGGCGCCCCGTAACATTTGCTTTTCAAAAGTCAGGCACAGGATGAAATTCTATGAAGCAGCAGGTTCCCCCAAGAGCCTAGCTGGATTTTTAAAAATGTTTTCTACAGTTTTAAAATGGTACGGTTTTCTTTCAAAAGTTCCTGGTGGGCAGGGATGGGGGTGGGGTAGGGGACAACTTCTTTTTCTCTTTTGTTTGAAGGACAAGAGGGATGGTCAGAATCAGGGTGCAGGATAAACAGAGATGAGGAGACAGTGACCTGGCTACTGGGGGTGAGGTGGGCAGGGAAGTGCTCTCCCTGGAAGTTATTCTTGGAGCAGAGACCTGAGCAAGTGAGGTGAATATCTGGGCAAGAGCTGGTCAGGCGGAGGGAAGAGTTGATACAAAGGCCCAGAGGCTGGAATAGGTTTAGTGTGTTGGAGGAACAGCAAGAAGGCCAGGTGGCTGGAGCAGAGAGAGGAGAGAGGATGGAGTGGGCTCAGGGAGGTGGGCAGGGACCCCACCATGTTGACAGAGATAGGCCATGTATGTCCCAGAATGGACTTCTCACGCTCCTTTCTCTCCTTTCTTCCTCTGGAACAGAACTCCTGATGGTCAGCTGGGCACCCAACCACCCAGAAAAACCACCGTCTTTCCCTTCTGCAGTAGGTCTGACCATGTCACTGGCTCCTAAGTTCTGCTGTTATAAAAAGGGGTGGCACCTGCAATTTTCAGGGAGTTAATTTCAATGAAGAAACGTGCCCCTCATTGTCTCTCTGTCCAGGTGGAAATATGCACATACCACCGGGGCTCCAGCAGCTGTTTTGGACCATGAGGTATTCTTGAGATTGGGAGCTTTGGAAGCTTTGCACAGGGGAACGCCCCAGTCCAGGAGAAAGTCTCCATCCCCAACATCTGGGGAGCAAGAGGAGGGAACCTGAGTCTCCGATATCTCTGGAGTACCACCCTAGCCCTGGGTGGATGGCTTTCAGACTACATGAATGCAGGAGAAATGGACTTGTATTTTTACCCTGTGATTTACAGCTGAACCTAAAACTGCTCGATACCCCGCCCCTCCCCCCCCATAAGGACTTTTCTGGCTCTTGCACTGCCTAGAAGAGAGCTTGTAAAATATCAAATGTTTACTTGAGAGAACACTAAATGTGCCTTAACTTAAGTTTTCATGAGAACAGTTTGACACTTTTGAGAAAGGGATGTGGTGAAATTGGGCCCTCGCCATTTTAGATGTTTATAAATAATCTTAAAACAAGGACTGTGCTTTTAAATGAAAGGATGTTGCATTTGTGCACATCTGAATTTAAGATAAAGCATCAGGGAAAGGGGGGGCGAGTGGGTGGTTCAGTCAGTTAAGCATCTGAGTCTTGATTTTGGTTCAGGTCATGATCTCAGGGTCGTGAGATCGAGCCCTGTGTTGGGTTCCATGCTGGGCTTGGAGCCTGCTTAAGATTCTCTCTCCTCCCTTTGCCCCTCCCTGCTCATGCATACTCTCTTTCTCTCTCTCTTAAAAAAAAAAAAAAGTCAGGGAAAATTTTGTTTGACAGCAAGAACAGTTGTCTGTAATCTAAATAGCTAGAAACATTTCAAATTACAAGTGAATGATGGTCTTTTAAATATATATATATCTCCTAGGAAAGTAGAGACAACTTCTGGCTATATAGGTAGACAAAGGAGGAGACAACTCCATGGAAAGCATCCTCTGTTGGAGAGGAATAGATGAATCTTGCAGGTTCCTGACTTATTCTGGATTTTTAAAGTTATCCTCTGGCTGACCTTCCCCATGGTAGCATGAAGTTCTGGAGACAGAAAGGGTGAGGACTGGACCCTCAAGAGAAGGATGAGTTATTCCCACATTCTTGTCAGCATGACATTCTTAGACATGACAACCTCTTAGCTCTCAGGCATCCTCTGCCCCTGCCTTTCTTGACTTTCATCCTCGAAGGGTTGTAGTCCAGGTGGTCAACACCCCTGTCCCTTGCCACCTCCCACTGCTATGCCCCAAAAGCCAGATACTAATCTTACCAAACTTCCTTTTATCATGGGGTGGCCACGTGACCCAGTTCTGGCCACTGAGCTTCTAGACAATCATTGGAGGAGATTGCTGAAAAAGCCTATGCTTCTCTGACCAAAGGACATACATAACAGGAGCGTCCTTCTTCTTTCCCATGAAGGGGTTGTGATGGCCGGAGCTGCAGTAGCTGTCTTGTGAACATGAGTTGCTAAGCATGAAAATGAGAAATCACCAATGGAAAGCACTAGAGATGAATTTTGGAGAGACCCCGGTTCCTTGGTTTCATTTCTGAGGCACTGCACCACTTAGAATGGCCTCCTCATAGATTTTCTGTGCTAGGACATAGTTGCTTTCATTGTGGAAGTCATTGTTTTAGGATTTTCTGTTCCATGCAGCTAGAAATGTCAAAACTGTTACAGTCCCTAATATTTGCCAGGTTCTTCACTAGGCCTCTGAGAAGGACAAGAGAGGGAGATATGGTACCTGTCACTTACATCATCAGCCAAGAAGTGAGATGCACAGGACGGAAACAGGACGCATGGAGAACACGCCATGACCACATCTGTCCAGCTTGGCTATTGGGCGCTATCCATCATTTATCCCCAAACTTTTGGATGATTGCAAACAACTGAATTTGACAACCTTAAGTTTACTTTAACCTTTTAAACTTTTCCCATATTTCAGATTGGGAAAGTTACTCAAATTCAGTTTCCCAAAGTCCCACAGTAGGTAAGGGATAGAGCTGGGTTTCTAACCAAAGTCTTTTCAACCCCAGAGGGGGGCCTTCTGATCACCACACAGTTTTGCTTTGCCCAGTGCCGTCAACTCACCTAAGTTGATATTTAAGCATCAAAGATACTTTGCCTTTTAGCTTTAAACAAAAAAATGGAGTAGTCTTTCAAGTATATAGTACATTACTGTCAGCTATAATCACCATCCTATACATTAGATATCCAGAAATTGGTAATCTTATAACTAGAGGTTTGTACCTTTTGACCAACATCTCCCTGTTTCCCCCACCCCCAGCTCCTGGTAACCACCATTCTACTGTCTTCCTCTGAGTTCAGCTGTTTAGATTCCCCATGTCAGTGAGATCATACAATATCTGTCTCTCTCTGTCTGACTTATTTCACTTAGTGTAATGCCTTCAATGTTCATCCAAGTTGTAGCAAAAAATAAATGGTAAGAGTGTGTTGGGATGGAGGTGTTAGCTAATGCTATGGTGGGAAACATTTTGCAATTTGTAAATATATCAAATCAACACATTGTAGCATGGTAACAAATGGGATTTATTGCCTTATGTTACTCATAAGTTCAGAGATGTTCTGCCTTCAGGTGTGGCTGGATCCAGCTACTCAAGCATTTTCATCAGACCCGCTTCCTTTCTGTCTCTCAGCTCTGCTTTCCTCTGTGTTGGCTTCCCTTTCAGGCAGATTCTCTTCAAGTGGCAACCCCTGACAGATCCACACTCCCATCCTCACAGAAGTAGAAGATGCTCATTTCCTGCTCTTTGGAGCAGTTTCAGTGAAAGTCCTGGACCTGGCTTTTTTTTTTTGTCAAATTATACCCATCCCTGGATCGGTCACTCTGGTCAGCAAGTAGAATGTTCTGATTGGCCAGAGCTGAGTCATGTACTCTCTCTGGGGCTGTGGGTAGGATTGGCTCCAAACACACTGGGAGAAACAAGAGAGTAGTAAGTATGAGTGGCATGGCAATGAAGGATGCTAGGTGGGCCAAATGGTGGGCATCCCTGTATCAACGCAGATGCCCCGCACATAGTTCATGAGTGGGCATTCTTCAGGGAGCAACCCACAGCAGAGCCCCATGTCACCATGCCAGGCACACAGTGGGTGCTCAGAAACTGTCTGCTGAATGCAAGCTATCTAGACAGGGAGGACCGTGCTGGTACTTATGTGGAAAGTCTTTATATAAATCAGAGAGAATGTCTTGGAAAGCAAACTTGTTAATTATGCTGGCCATTGGAAGATGGTTTTGAACTTTAAAAACGCAGTTCCGAAGATGAGTTTGCAAACTTTAAACTTGTTTTCATAGTGTGGTTAGAGAGAAAATTTAATCCTGGGACACATTTAAAAAGTGCAAGCCAGATTTAATTCAGAACTGTTTCCATTGAGGGGAGACTGTTGCAGTATTGAAGAGACACTGAAACCACCTGGGTATGAGGATGAGTGGGGGGTTAGCCAGTGAGCAGAGTGAGGGGACCCGTGCATGGACAGTTAGGCAACAAGGGTGGAGGGCGGGGTGGGGATTCTTGTTGAACTGTCCTAACAGGATTCTTGCTGAAGCTGGCCGAAACCTTAGCATCAAAAATAGGAGAAGAAGAATTTGATCGGATATGGCTATGGACTGAATATCTGTGTCTCTCCAAAAATTCATATGTTAAAATCCTAACCCCATATGTGGTGGTGTTAGGAGGTGGGGGCCTCGGGAGGTTATCAGATCATGAGGGCAGAGCACTCATGAATAGGATTAATGTCCTTATGATAGAGACCCCAGAAAGGCCCTTCACTTCTTTGCACCATGTAAGGACACAGTAACAAGATGGCCTTCAATGAACCAGGGAGGAGGCTCTCCCCAGATGCAGAATCTGCTGTGACCTTGACCTTGAGCTTCCAGCCTCCGGAACTGTGAGAAATAAGTGTCTGTCGTATAAACCACTCAGTTTGTGGCACTTATGTTCTAACAGTCTGAACTGACGAAGACAGAAATCAAGGTGGGGCGATCCTTGATAAACCGGTTTAATAGGCTGGGGACACACAAGTCCAAGGTTGAGGCATAGAGAAGAAGAGGCACAGAGATTCCTTTGGGGTGGAATCTGACTGAGGTGCGGTCAAGGAGGGAGTCTTTGCCAGAATTAAAATGGAAAAACCAGAATCCAAGCCTTAGCAGAAAGTCCTTCACTTGTTCCCCTAACTTCAGGATTTTGAGTTCTTAAGAACAGTGCATTGGCAGCTAGCATGGAGACAGCTGTGTAGGAAAGTGTCCTGGCCATAAAGCTGGGACAACAATTAGAAAAACACTAACAGATGATTTAATATAAATGAGAATAGTAAAAGTTGTAGGCTTGCCGTTCCTCTATTAAGCATTATTAGTCAGAAATTGCACGGCCTATGTTAGCATAATCCATTTTACCATATATATATATATATATATAGGCACTAAATATGCTAGCATAATTAAAAGCATCCTTGTAGTGAATTTTAAAGCATCCAATTTACTTGGCTTTTACTTTGCAACTCCCTACACTTGCTAATCAGTCTGTCAAGCATAATAACCATTTTGGGGCTGGAAGTATTTAATCCCATGTGAATGGGCTTATCAGGATGTCTTAGAAAGACAATATATGACTTCCTGGCAAAGAAGTGGCTGCGACTAGGCAGTAATTACGCAGTGTCTTGTTACTACGATCTTGAAAATCCACCAGGCTCATCCTGTGGTAGAGGAATTCAGAAGTTACAACTGAGGGTTTAGAACATGGTGACATTAGGGGATGGGGAAGTTTTTGGAAGACATTTGTTCAAGACCTATGGGCCTTTGAACATAGGGTCTAGTTCTGAAACTTCTGAGTCCATGTGTGCTAAGAAAGCATTAGCTTTGACACCTGACTTGGTGGACGCTAGAGGGTTCGGCTGTGGTACCAAAGTCCTGGGAAGGGTGATGTTATTGGCTTTATGGTGCCCTGATGTGTTTGCTAACCCTGGAGACTTGCACCCTCTAGCTATTTGGGGACTGGTTTCCTTGTCCAACCCTGATCTTTTGAAAGGTATGAAATCAAAAGAAATCAAGCTTACTTTGTCCTGAGTTTGGGAAATGCTGATCCAAATTACACTGTGACTCAGAACCATGTTGCACATAAACAGGGCAAGCTTTTGAGCTAGATTTTAATCGTCTGGGTGGGGGGAAAATCAGTCAGGTTGTTATGGGCTCTTTAGGGAAATATGAATATAAAAGCTAATCCTCAGAATCTGAGTCCCCATGTTTCGTCTGAATCTGGAGATCAAAGATGGGGCTAAAAGTGGAGAAATAGAAAGACATGAAATATTATTCTGTCCCCAGGAGGAAAGAGCCATGACTTTGAGACTGGAGGCCAGGGATGGAAATTGGTTTCATCCACTCTTTATGGGTAGAGGTGCCATGTTGGATGGTTCAATCAATGGGAAGATGCTTTAGATTACTTAGTGATGGCTGCCTTTGGAAGAGATGGTGTGTGTTCTGTAACAACCCTCACTACTTCAAGGCGGTCAGGAAAGCTAAGTGGTGTGGCTTCATCCAGGTTACCATCTTGTGATCCTCTATTCCATTGTGAAGGCAGAGATTCAGATGTGGTTATAGTTCAAGGACTGCCTGCTAAATGGAAGTAGGGTGGACTTTGCCATCAGATCTAATTGTTTTTAAAGATTTTATCTATCTATCTATCTATAGAAAGAGAACACTCATGAACAGGGGAGGGGTAAAGGGAGAGGGAGAGAGAATCTCAAGCAGACTCCTTGCTGAATGAGGAGCCTGATGCAGGGCAGGATCTCACGACCCCAAGATCATGACCTGAGCAGAAATCAGGAGTCAGACAGTCAACCAACTGAGCTACCCAGGTGTCCCAGTGTCAGATCTAATTATTAATCCAGGTTCTACCTCTTAACTGGCTAGGAGAATGTGGGCGGGTCCCCTATCCTTTGAAAGGCCCTCTTGAGAGACTGGCCCTGGGCTGGCATCTGGGAACTTGGATTTTGGGAGGGTGCCCACCATTCCCTAACTCCCTAACTAACTGATGAAAGGGGCCCACCTTGCCTAGAATGTGCAAAAAAAACATGTTCTATGCTAAACATGTGCTTTCCTTCTGGGAGTCTGGGATTTGGGGACCTCTTGGTAGACAGTGTCTATGTGGCCAACAGCCTCTAGAAACTCCCAGGTGCCGAGGCTCTGAGCCTCCAGTGGACTTCTCTGAAGCATAACACACGTGTTGCTGCGCGTTTGTTGCGGGGGAAGAGTGCCCTGTGGACCCTCGCGGCAGGAAGAGATTGGAGGAATTCAGCACCTAGATTTCTCTGGAGTCCCCCTGTGTTTTTTCCCTTATGGCCATTCCTATGTCACTGTAAAAGAATTCCGCTGTAGGAACAGCTATATACTGGGTCTCCTGAGACCTGGTGGTGATTCTCCAAACATGGGGGTGGTCTTGGGGACCCCTGACATAGTTTTACAGAGCAACTGTCTCCATCTATGAGATCATGCTGGTGGGCTTAAGCATTGGCCCCCCAGCTTACCTGGCAGGTGAAGTGTCTGATGAGCGAGTTTGTAATTCTCATCAGCCCACCTTCATGGACATCTTCTCTTTTGAAACTAAGAAATCTTGGCTTTAAACAATACATGTCACAACATTTTTTTTTTCCTTCTGCATTCTTTTTTTAGCAAAAGGAGCATAAAGTATTTTATAATTTCCTCTAGTGTCCCATGTAGCGAATGTAAGTTGTTTAAAAAGGAAAACACATTTCGGTGACATTTCATTTGTCACCTTCACCCCGGGTGCCCCCTTGGAAAGCATTAGGGTCTTTGATTTAAACCCGGTTTCACTGTAGATATTAGGGAACTGGCTCCTGTAGGGATCTTGTTGCTAGCACCTTCATCTGTGTGTCCATCAAGACTCGGTTCTACAGTAATTGAGGACGGCTTCACTGACATGGTTCTGGGGCACGTGGTGGACATAACAGTTTCGTAAGTCAAGCAATCAGCCCCTTGGGGATCAGCTTTGCTCTGTGAACGTGCTGACCTCTCCAGGACTTTAACATCTGAAGTGCCAGTGCCCAGAGAGCCTTGGAGAACTGACCAGCCAAATGGGGGAGGGTCCCAGAGCCCATACAACCATCTGTGAGGTCCAGGAGGCTGATGCGTGTGACCAGCATCTGCCCGGTCAGCGGCACTTACAGTCCCGCCCCTCCATTTCCTAGAGGGGCAGGTGTAAGGACTGAGCTTGCCCCAGGGAGAGCCTGGCTGTGTCACTCCAGGGAGGCCTGTGCCTGCTGCCTTACCCCTGGCCACCACATCTCTCCCCGTGGGAGCCTTTGAGCTCTGTGGGGAGGGCAGTTCTCTGTGGGCTGTACCCACTGCATTACTGAGGCTTTTAGAGTTTCCTTGTTGGGCTAATTCATCCTGGAAGGGTCTCCTACTTAGTTACTGAGGTGCAGAAAGACTGAGAAGAGTGTTCTGGAAGCTGGCCAGGCTGGGGGGTGGCCTGCACTGCAAATGACCTCCAGGTTCCCTATGAACATTGGCTCTGAAATGATGTCAATGAAGGCTAGGACTGATTAGCAATGCCGAAGTTTGCGGCAGGAGGGGAAATGGTGCTGTTGGCATCACGTATATGTCATGCTGTACCTGCATCCTGTTCTAGGTTCAGCCCAGTCCCCTGTACCTTCTCCCTTTTCAGTGAGAACTAACATCCAGAATCATGACTCCAAAGGTACAGCAAATGACCATCGTCAACAAGAAGAGAGTTTTCATAGTATGACTGGATTCTGGTTATTAAACAAGAAATAGGCTCTTGAAATTTATGTCTGTTTATCCCTCACTCCGTAAGGCCATTGAGACACTGTCTGTGTCTCTCTTTTCCCCAAAGCAAGTTTGTCAGTGATTTTTCTTGAGGCCGTATATCACCTAGTGGTCTGTCTCCTGTTTGGTCGTGGGCTTCCCTAATCAACTTCAGGCAGATGGCACTTTTATGTTATCTTATAAACCAGAATGAGTGAGGTGTTCTGCAAACAGCTGTTATCTGAGTTATAGAAAAGTCATTTCACAGATGAAAGGAGCAATTGTAAAATGTCAAGGAGAATGTATGCCCAGTGGGAACACTGTGCAAATGACCAGAAATAACCATCTCTGTCTGACCAGATTAAACACTGTGTACTTTCTAAATGTTCTTTTATGTAATCGCTAAAGAGTGGATGGCCACACTGCAAATTTGGAAATCAATTGCCCACCACTAAGTAGTGCTACAGTGCATGGACCCTAAGGAATATATTCAGTAAACCTATTATGCCAATGTCCCCATAATAGAGTTTAGATGTTTTGTCATTTCCTAGCACACATCAAAATAGGAAAACAAAGAAATAATGATTTCTCCTGGAGAATGAACTAGATTCCATGAAGTGAAAAAGACGACAGACAGAAACCATGAAGATGGTGGGTCATGTTGAGCTGCCTGCATTTAGACAAACCTTTGCTAACATATTTCTCAAGGTGGAAGAGGGAGAAAAAAGCCAGCTAAAAAGCAGTTCAGGAAAGAGATTGGATTGATGTCAGTCTCAGTCAGTAATAGATTCTGGATATTTCTTTGCAGGAATGTGACATGACACAATTTTCAAGGGTCTCTCAATACCATTAATATTTATGATATATTTAAAAAACAGGTATTGGGGGCATCACTTTTAAATATTTGTTTTGCTAAATGAAGTCTTATCAGAACCTGGCCCATGTGTACTCATCTCTGTTTGTGGCTATTTTTCACTACAGCCGTGGTGCTGATGGACGGGCTGGGGCACACATCTAAAATACGTCCTATCTGGCTCTTTACAGAGCGTGCTGACCTCAGATACCCTATGTTCAGCTGCCTGGATTCAATCCTACCTCTCCATTTGATAGCTCTGTGGCCTTAAGAAAGCTACTTGGGCTTTGGAGGCGTGGTTTTCAAAGGGGGTAAAATAATTCCTACCAGAATGCCCCAATGGTATACTTTGAGGACTAAGCACAGTAATATGGCCATAGCTCTTAGCACGATGGTTAGTATGCAGCGGGAACACAGGGTGTCTTAGGGATTACTTTTACTCTTAATTCTGCATGCTTGTAAAAGAGGGGCAAACTTTCAAATGTTTATCAGCAATGATGTCAGAGCTCCAGCCACTCAGGAGGAGCATGAGCTCCAAGCCTGTAACGTGTGTGTACGCGGCTGCTGGGGGTGCGTCGGCCAGCCCAGAGGAGATGCAGGGAAATGCTGGAATGCGCCCCCATGCCTGGCGCCCTCCTGAGCCTGGCACACTTGGTTTAATGGTCTTAATTTGTTTTTAAGATTTATTTATTTGAGACAGAGAGAAAGAGAGCATCCATGTGATCAGGGGTAGGAACAGAGGGAGAAGGAGAAGTGGACTCCTTACGGAACAGGGAGCCTGATTCAGAGCTCGATCCCAGGACCCTGAGATCATGACCCGAACCAAAATCAAGAGTCAGCTGCTCAACTGACTAAGCCACGCAGGTGCCCCTTCATGGACTTAATTTTACCAACTGTCAAGAGGACAGTTTTAGTTGTGGTTGCTTTGTCTTTTGTTGCTTGCTTACTAGATATTTCTCTGGCAGAGATCCGGTGTGGCCAACCTTGCAAGTGCTTTCATTTCAGCTTCCTCCTCGGGTTCACCCACACACCTGGCCCGTGCTTCTCCCCAGATGCCTGTGGGCTCATGCCTTTCCTTTGCTTTCTTGTTCCCAAGTTCCCCATCTCTCTCCGTCTCCCCCTGCGTGTGCACAAATGAAGCCTCCATCCCCTCACTCCCAGTGCAGAGCCCAAAGCGGGGGAGCCCAGTCCTCCATTGGCGGCTGCTCATTTCTAGCCTGTACTAGATGGAGGCTTATGTCTTTTTAATTGGTATCATTAGCATTTTTATTAAAATAATTCTCATTATTAAAAAATTTGGAGTAACATAGAAAGAGTAGAGCAAAATGTCCCTCGAATGAGAGCACCCTAAAAGAACAATTAGCAGTGTTAACGGACCATCACACAATCACTCAAATACATATCCCTACAAGGGGAGACACATGAATGCACAGAGGCAAGGGCATAATATGTTGTTTTTTAAAATGTTATTAATGTTTTTGATAAAATGTGCTCCATTCATTGCTGCAAGTATCTATCAGAAGACAAGAGATCCACAGTGACATTGCTGGATTGCTCATCAATGTTGGTTGATACCAGAGATACTGGTGTTTAAAACATTCTGGTAAGTTGAAGAGGGGGGAAGCTTATGGTAAAATTAATGTTTGGCGCCATCACTCAAAGTATTGTTTTTGTTATTGTCTTAACTGTCTTGAGTTAATTTTAGCTCGTAAAGACTGAGCCCCATCTCCAGAAGATGAGGGAATGACCCAACTCTCATTTCTGCCGTTGTCCTCTGTTACTAATTATTATTATTAGTAGTATTAGTATTAATATTAGTATTATTTTAAGTAGGCTCCACGCCCAGCATGGAGCCCGACAAGGGGCTTGAACTCATGACCCTGAGATCAAGACCTGAGCTGAGACTGAGTCAGACGCTCAACCAACTGAGCCACGGACTGAACCCCCCAGGCGAACCTTCTATTGTTACTGTTATCTGCATCGCTTGTTCAAGTCCATAAGATTTGCCCTACTGTAGTGCATTCTCAATCCCCACATTCACTGAATCTTCGTTCCATATGAAGATGACCCTGTCCGCTCCATCCTTGGCTGAGGCTTCATCTGCTTTCCATCCTCCAGAAGCGTTTTCAGTGTATTCTTTATCTGCTGTGGCTCCTCACCAAGTCCCTTCAAATAACTGGTAGAGGGGGCTTTCTTCATTTCCCATTCCCCATCATTGGAATGTGGTCCCAGGGGCAGAAAGGAGGTCTAACCACATGTTCAATCCATGCATTGGATTGGAAATCTCAAAATGTTTTTAAGAAGTAAGGTGCCATATAATAAAAGGGATTTCCACTCAATCATATGTTCGATAATCAGGGATAGGTGGCCTGTGTGCCAAGCCCTGGGATTGGAGCTGAGCCCAGAAGAATGTGTAAACACTCAGTTGTCGGCATCCGGGAGCTCACCAAGGCCCTGGGAAGGGTTTTCTGCCCAGGGGCAGACTTCTCCTACTTTCTGGCAGCAATTTCTCTAAAGAGAAAGGAAGGATTATCCCATAATTTAAGACAGCCCAACACCCTGATACGTTCAGGGAAAGTAATGGTGCCTTCATTTACGTAGAGCCTGGTGAGGAGTGCTGGCTTCTTTCTAAAGCACGGAAAGGGAATGAGGGGTATTTACAAGAAACAAATAAACAAACAAACCAAACCAACACAAAAAATGCAAGCATTGCCGTGGACCTTAGGGCTGATTTGCCAATCTGTCAATTTCCCAGGAAACATCTCTCCCTCTAAAAAAAAATATGTGCCTTTGGCTTATGAGGCAGCCCATTTGTAGATGATGATGCTAGAGCCCTGCTCTCTCTCCAGGGGAGGAGAGTGTGGGGACTGAGCAGCAATAACTTAGCACAGTGAGCTACCGGGCTGTAGGAGGCCTAATGGAACAGAACGCAGTCTAATTCCTGGGATATCTGCAGCCACCCTGGGGGTTTACAACCACATCTGACTTCTTGCAAATGCGCCTTGTGGGCAAAATTCCCAGCTGAGAGGCAGTTTCCTAAAACCAGGCTGGCTTCTCTTGGGGAGGGAGCAGAGTCTGGGAAGCAAAGCCTGCCGCTGTTTTCTGCTTGTTTGCCAGTTGTCCGTGTGGGACATGGCACGGGATGAGGGAATAGGGGTCAGAACACGGTCCGTCCGGGTTGATGTTGCTGATGGGTGCCCGTCTTTGTTACAAGGTGATGCCTGCCTGTTACACAGCATTGTGAAGAATCACAGCTAAAATGGCTCATCTCCTAAGAAGAATGACATCATCTAGATGTTTCAAGTGTAAAGGAATGGGAATGCTCGAATGTCAAGCATGCTGGCTGGCTCGCTCATGGCTTTCACTTGTATGTTTTCGTTTTGCCGAGACCTACGCTGCTAAAACTCCCCAGGTAGGCGGCGGCGCTGAGGACCCATGGGTCAGGGTCCTAAAGGAGTGTTTCTTCAGCCAGCCAGGCTTGTCATGGCAATGAATGAGGTGGGTGGGCGGAAGAGAAGAGAAGTTAGCATCCTAGTGAAGTGGAGAACGCAGCCCTTATTTCCATGAGTGAGTCAGAGCCGAGCGTTGCCTGATATCCTGAGGGCTCCATCTCCATGGACTCATCACTTCCAAAGACCCCACCTCTAATTGTCACCACATTGGGTTATTTCATCAGATGAATTTGGGGAAGCCCAGACATTCCGTCTGTAACCCTTGCCTTTCCACATGAATTTTGGGCTGGGTTTGCCAACCTGTAGCAAAGCCAGCTGGAAATGTGATAAGGATCTCACCGAATCTCTAGATCAATGTGAGGATTATTACTATCTCTACAATATCAATCTTCTGATCCATGAACACATCTGTCACAGGTAGCTGGGGGCTTTGCTCAGCCTTGCCTCCTGCTTTAAGGTTCACCCTCACTCCAGACCCATTCTTCAGCTAGAACATTGGCAATGTTGCAGGGGAGTATCTGAGACCTCTCCACGGTCTTGCGTGGACATTTAAATGTTCTGGCTGGAACCAAATTGTGGTATTGCTCCTCACACAGTTTGAGTCCCTACAGTAGACCTGTGTCCTAAAGAGGTGGGCATCCTCAGCTACTGATGGCACTCCGGAGGGTCATCACCCCTCTGTTCTATGTTAGGAAATTGTCTTCAGAGGGCCTACTACGTTGATTTTGGTGCCCACTAACATTTGCAAACTATATCATACAAAATCTTCTCTAAGTCAGCTTGACTTTAAGCTAAAACCTCAACGTTAAGGAGATCATAATCTTCCGCAAGAAGGAAATACTCATGGCACTTTCTAGAAGCAGGAAAGAGCTGAACACATTGTCGGCACTGAAGAAAAATGCAGTGAGTGTAGGGCAGAGCCATATGAAGTTGGGTCCAATGGGCAGGTGGGACATCTCCAGACCACACCAAGAATGTGGATGTTCTTGTAGGGATATGGGGAGATATCACGGACTTTCAATTGGAGGAGAAGTATGTTCTCGTGTATGTGCAAGCAACATCACCGGGAGTCTAGTGGGTGTGTGGGGAATGGACTGGAGATTGTAACTACTGCGTGAGAGGTGAGTAGCTTGTCCTAGGAGGAGGCAGTGAAGTTCCAACCAGAGCAAACGGCCAAGATCACTTTGTAAGGGGAGCCCCTGACCACTAGCTTAGTTCTCTCTGTCACCTGAGTTGACACGAGAGGGAAGCACGAAGTACGAGTTAGAAATACAGCATCAGTGGTCAGTTATGGTCATGGTCATGGGCATCCCCTTTAAGGTTGCCCCCAACCCACAAGAAATGGGCAGCCCCCAGAAAGGTCCAAGAAGAAATCATTCTAAGCCTCGTACAGAAAGTCATTGCAAAAGAGAGACTCCAGCAGCTGTTGTGATATATTATTTGTCATTTTTAAATGCTTTAAAAAATGCCCGCTGTGATAAGAAGCAGCCTGTTGGAATAGCTGCCAAGAAATGCTAAAGTTAATCTCTTTTATTAATAAAGACAAATACTTCCCGGGGTGCCTGCCTCCCTGGCTCGGTGGCTCTAGAGTTGAGTCAGTTCAGGGTCTCGGAACCACCTGAATGGGATGCTGGCCTTCAGACCCTGCTGTGTGGGGTAAGGATTCCTTTGTCAAGTTGCTCATTCACAGCGTTTTGGTGGGAGCATCTGGGTTTTCTGCCCTACGGAGGAGAGAAGGTGGAAAAGCACACAAGCTGTGGGCTCCTTGAAAGAGCAGCTCAAAGCCTCAGAATTTACACACCATCCTCATCCAAAATCCCACAGGACAGGCCAGTGGGATGGAGGAGACGTGATCAGGTGTCTCTCCTCCACTGGCCTGAGCGGGGACTGCTTCACCGCATAGCGGTCCATTTCCTGTGTAAGAAGCCCAAATTCCTAGCACGTTTAGCCAGGTTAGCCATTTAGTGAAATAAACCCTCTCAAAGACAGCAGAGAACAGGAAGAATAGGGAGGGAAAACCAATCGCTTGAATAGTATTACAGGGGTGTTTGGGGTGAGTCTTAGAAGAGATCCTGGATGTCCAGGGACATTTCAGAAGCACTTACAGTTCCCCAAATGGACAACAGTGTCTCCAGAAACAATTCTTATTTACCCTGCTGGATTTAAACAAATGGTCCAGAAAACAAAAACAAGAACAAAACTACCCAGGCCTTTGGTGAGCTCCATTCTAAATGAATAAAAGAATACCATTCTTTGAGGTTGCTTACATTATTACAAGGACTTAGAAGAAGTGACACACCATTTTTTTAAAAAAATATTTGTCTGTTCAGCCTGGCAGCTTCCAGATTTGAGCGAATGGTAGCATCATCGAGGAGGCTAGTTTTAAATGCCGATTCCAGAGCTGCCAATCCTCCCTCCCTCTCAGAGAATGATTTAGGATGTCTGCCTATGTCCCTGGAACCTGTAATTATATTAAGTACCCCAGACAACTCTCTCTCTTTTTTTAAAGATTTCATTTATTCATTTGAGAGAGAAAGAGTGTGCATGAGCATGAGCAGGGTTGAAGGGCAGAAGGAGAGGGAGAAGCAAGCTCCCCTCTGAACAGGGAGCCCGATGCAGGACTTGATCCCAGGAGCCTGGGATCGTGACCTGAGCTGAAGGCAGACGCTTAACCGACTGAGCCCCCAGGTGCCACCACCCTCCCCGCCCCAGACAACTGTCATATAGGAGTCCCAGACCACATTCTGGAAATAATAGTTTAGCCTGGTAAAAGATAAACTGAGGCCTAGTAAACATTTCAATCATTTGTTTCAGCACATATCAGTTTGAATCAGGCAGCATCCAATCCAGCAGATAGAAAGGAGCTCCGAGGAGCTAGACAAAATGGGACTTTTATAGGCAGAGGGGAGCAGGAATAAGGAAGTTATACAAGGCAAAAAAAAAAAAAAAAAGGTTGGTTATTGGGTTACTTTCCTTTAGTGGATGACAGGGACTGTCAGGCTGTTTACGTAACTAGTGAGGATCAGATGATTCCTGACTGACTGGCTGGTTTAAGCTTCCATTTCCTGAGAGAGCCAAAACTGCAATTAAGTCTTGGTTCGGTGACCTGTGGCTTAGCATAAGTGACTCCATTTTGGGACTGTTGTCTTGCTGTCAGAAAAAGTGGGTAAACTTATTGTGTGAATCGGGGAGATGCCTGAGGGTCATAGGGCTGTTGCTGAATGCAGGTGTGATTGGGCTCCTTATGGTGCAGCCTGCCCCGAAAATCAAAAATCCAGAGTCCCTCCTGAGCTTGACCGGGCACGTCTCAGTTCTGGCTCTGTATTCAGTGTCTGGGCTTCCTGCTCTAGGAGTCCTGGGATCCCTTCTGTTCTTTTTTTTTTTTTTTTTAAGATTTTATTTATTTATTTGAGAGAGAGAGAATGAGAGAGAGAGAGCACATGCGATGGGGGAGGGTCAGAGGGAGAAGCAGACTCCCTGCCGAGCAGGGAGCCCGATGCGGGACTTGATCCAGGGACTCCAGGATCATGACCTGAGCCGAAGGCAGTCGCTTAACAAACTGAGCCACCCAGGCGCCCCGATCCCTTCTGTTCTTAGCTCTGCCCTCCAGCTGCTCAATCTGGCTCAGCTCAATGGAGAAGAGATGTGCAAGGTGATTCATGAGGTGAGGTGCTAAGACGGACGTTTGGAAACAGTCGTTTGTTAGAGGGCTGTGTGCACATAGCGTGGGGTCGGTGGGAGGGTGGGCAACTCCTCTTCCCACTGAAGTTCATGATCAAGCACTCTGCATGCCTCGTTGGGTGCTGGACCTGAAAGCAGGAGGCTGGAGCTAATCTTCAAACCTCACCCAACACAGGACCCAGCACAGACCCTGCCCTGACTTCCAGCCTCAACCCTCCCTTGGTACGGTGGAAGGTTACCCAATATTTTAGAAGGTAGACATGCATCCTTTTATCCAACCGTCTTCTTGTGGGACAGTTCGGGTGCTTCTGAGTTATTTTTTCTCCCACCGGGATGATGCATTCGGCAGCCTTGTTACTTAGCACACCGTGGCTTGTGGTGATGTTACTGCTCTTCCATGTTTAGAACAGAGCTCGTGGGATCAGTGGGCGTGGCTTCCAAATTCTACTTGACACCCCCAGACTCCCCTTCCCATAGATCAGGGTGTTTCCATGGCTCCCTCAGCCAGCACTGCGTGTCATGGCAGCTCGAAACTTTTGTAAACATGACTATTAAAACCAAAACAACCGAAATCTTAAACCCTTGGCAGCTCCGGCTTTCATTGGCTCACTATGAAAAATTTAGACGTTAAAATTCCAAATTAGGGTTCATTGTTTCCCATTACAGAAAGAGCGTGTCCTTTGAAAAAAGACACAGCCCTAGATCCTTAAATAGTAGCAATCAGCAGTTTATTCTGGTGCATTCAGCCCTTTAAGGACAGAGAGTTTGAAGCATTTCATTTTTTATCTGAATGAAAGAAGAAGGGGCAAAGAACGTGAGAGGCTTAGAAACGCAGAGCAGACCAGCTGTATTTTCATGAAGAGGCGCTTATTAATGGATGCATACACAAAATAGGAGCTTGTTAATGGATGCACATGCATTAAACCGGTCCTGTAGGCCGTGCATCGATTGTACTCTGAAGGTTTGATACTGGGGGTGTTGGGTGGTCTTTTTCCTTCCTGTGTACTTTGGAAGATTAGATCATTAGTTGAAACTGGTGTCTACAACCTGAGGCCATTGGAACCATCAAATAGTGGTAAATATGCCGAAGGGAAAAAAAAAGAGTCATGTCATAAGAAATGATCGTTTGCCAAGGGAGGTTCGGTGGGGGGTCAGTAACAGCGTCTCTGGGAGGCTAGCTTTGAATCAAGATTGCAATGAAGAAAGCCAGTCCTGCCAGACCCCGAGAGATGGTCCTGCAGAGAGTGCAAATAGCCAAGGCAAACATCTGCCCCAGGCACAGTCATGCTGCCTGAGGCCCACAGAAAGCCAATGGGGCTGAGGGGCAGGGAGTATGGGCAGTGTGGTGGGCAGGGGACCGGTGAGAGAGGTGGGCTGTGGTCATGAAGCTGGATAGACTCTAAGCAAAAGGGCTATCTGAGAAACAGCCTCATGCGGAGCTTAAAAATCCGCCCATCCTTTTCTACATGCCATCACTCTCCAGCAGGAAACATGGCAGCATGAAGCCGTGTGCATTTGGGTGCACGTTCGGCCACTTGCCGAGGCTGAGGGCATTGACGCTATTCTGATATTCAGGAGTAGAAGAGACAATGTGCAGTGGGGGTACATTCCAACTCTAAAGAGAGCACCCGTTCTTCTCAGGAAAATTTGTGATATTTATGGCTCCTCTCCACTTGGCCCCAGCTGGGGCCACAGAACCCAGGTTGGTCTCTATTGGAATCATGACCAAAAAATGGCCAGGAGCCCTGGGTCTGCCCACCCACATAGGGTGAGGATGCTGGAGTTCCAGCTTAGAAACTCATTTCCTGGGCTGCGGGGGGGCAGGAAGACAGGGTTAGATCTCCAGGATCTGAATTCCATACTTCGGATGCTCACGCAGAAGTCCTGCCCAGTCTCACCTCCCAGAAGCTTTGATAGAGGGGGAAATGTGGACTCATCCTGTGAAGATTCAAGGATGAGCAGGTGATAGTGTCTTTCCGAGTGCAACCTATGGGTGAAGAAGCCCAGTGTGGTTGCAGGAGGGTCATTTAATGAGGACGAGGTGAAATGCTAGGGAAGAACAGATATGAGTGCCTAGTGATGCTCTTGCCTTGGCAGAATTATAGTTACCAAGCTGTGTGACTTTCGGTAAATCAGTCGACCTCTCTGATCTAACGTGCTCATCTAGAATATCATAACACCTTCCCTGCCTGCCTCCCAGCGCTGTTGTGGGACCCATAGATGTGTAAGAGGTTTGAAAGGTGTGGCATACATGATTCTTACAAGAGGTGGGAGGTGAGTGACAGCATAATTAGGCCAGGAAATGGGTCACAGCTGTCTGTGTATGCAGGTGCGGGGCCTTGGACTCACAACAAACCAAGCGAAGTGTTCTTGCCTCTGAATGAAACTGACTTTCTAAATGAAGCTTCCATTTGAAATGAGGTGGGGACTGTGCTGGTTCCAGCACCCACTTTGTGTGTTTCCTCATGTTTACCGGCAAAGTGGGTAAGAGGCGGACATATGGGGGTCCACTGACAACAATCTGGAGGCAGTCAGGAGCTCTGAGGGTGCACTCCAGCCCTGCCACTCTTCGGCTCTGTGGCCTTGAGCAAGACATCCAGCAGCTCCGACCATCGGCATCCCCAGATTTGAAATGAGGATGTCTACGGTGAAGCCTGTGTGGGGAGATGCAGGCTCTGCAAAAGATCCTCACTACGTAGGAGGCTGTGAATGGTCCGTGATGGGAAACCCACTCTGATCAGGTAGTGGGAGTCACTTGCCCTTCTTGAGCCAATCCCAGGACCCTGGTTGGCTTCGGGGCTGGATCTCACGCTCTGCTTCTGGGCATGGACCAGCAGTGACTGTGTCCCTGAGGCTGGAGGGAGCCAGAGATCTAAATACAGTGCTCATCTGACCTGACTTCAGTCCCCGAGGTGTGGACAACATCCCTCTTCCTGAAATAACATCGTCCTGTCTTTGTTTTCCCAGTGGGGTTGATGATGCTCAGCCTTTTTAGCAGCACAGTTGAAATCCATGTCCAAATTCCATCATGACAGATGAAAATAGAGACCAGACTCAGGAAAGAGTGCCTGTGGGGCTCCAGAACATCACACCATCTAAATAACCTGACACAGAAACTTCATTTCTTTGCTTCAGCCATGCGCCCCTTCTTTCTGCACAAACCAACTCCTTCAATCAAAGTATCCAGTGAGGACATGTTTTTTTTTTTTTTTTTTTTTTAATGTCTGGTGGCAGGATAAGCTTAAATCAAATATTTACATCTGCCTGTCTGCCCTTCCCCTTCCAAGTGGAAGTTGGAGACGTTTATGTCTCAAACCTTACCTTAGAAAAGCACCTCATTTATACTTAAAACAGAATTAAGGAACAGGAAATTTTTTTTTAAAGATTTTATATATTTATTTGACAGAGAGAGAGACAGCGAGAGAGGGAACACAAGCAGGGGGAGTGGGAGAGGGAGGAGCAGGCTTCCGGCTGAGCAGGGAGCCCAATGTGGGGCTCGATCCCAGGATCCTGGGATCATGACCTGAGCCGAAGGCAGACGCTTAACCATCTGAGCCACCCAGGTGCCCCAAGGGACAGGAAACTGTTGAGCTGCATTTGGAGACCATAAATATTCTCCTTTTCCTCAAGAGTTTAGCAGAGTTAATATTCCTCATATTAAATACTGTGTAGTGACCATCTCCCTGGGTATGGCCTGAGAAGATGTTCTAGAAGAGGTTTCTCCAACCAGACGTCCCTTTCGATCTCTGAATCTCAGGTGGATGCATTTAGGGACGTGTGTGTAACTGATAGCATTTGAGAGAAGAGCCTCACTCTGTGGGGAAACAGCTAAAAGTCCTTTCCTTTCATGAAAAGAGACAACCATCTTTGCCTGAGATAGAGCCTTTGAGAGCAAAACTGAAGCACTTAAGATTGCCCTGAGTTTATAGGTCATTGAATATTATAATTCTTAGTATAGATAAGGAAGCACAGATCATGGGAAAATTATTCCCTACCACCGAGACAGGAATCTTCTGAGCGTCCTATTGAATGGCCCATGAATCAGTCTTGAACTTGAATCTTAGTCAATGGTGATTGATAAAATTTTTCTCTCTTGGTTGGAAACTTTCCTTTGGAAAAAAAAATCAATATTTATAGTTTTTTGTCCCCTAATATCTAGCATGATGCTTCTGCTTAGAGCTTATTAGTCTGGATACTTTTGGTTGCAAGTGACAGAAAATTCAATTCAAACTGACTTACACAAACCAGTTCACATTCCAGGCAGAACAAACTTCAGATATAGCTTGTTCCAGCATCCTAGACATTGTTTGCAAGAATATGACTCTGTCCACCTCTTGAATATGATTTCCTTCATTTCGAATTCAGGCAGACCTTTACCTTGAAAGGCTCCTAGTGTCTCCCAACCTGTATCTTTATAGTTTAGAAAGCCTAGTGCAAAGAAATTGCTTATTTATTTTTCTCCAAAATAGTTCCAGCCAAAGTGCTGGCATTTAATCTCACTAATCTGATTTGGATCACATGATCACATCTGAACCCATCATGTGGTCAAGGGAATAGAATATCCTGATTCTTCAGGCTCGGGCTATGTGCCCAGTCTGGAACCTGGCTGGATGCCCTGGGCCGGGTCATAGAGGGGTTGCACATGCATCTGAAGAAAAGCCACCCTGTTGCCATGAAAAGCTATGGGATGAAGTCTTCATAGGCACAAGCAATCACTACCACTAAGTACTGATTTATAAAAACAAAACTAAGTTTATAATTACAGCAGTAGAAACGCCATGCAAGGAAAATCTGGGTGCCGTGAGAGAGAATAGTTTTTGGGGTGCTCTGGCGAAAAAGGATGAACTGACACTGTTAACTGTTTAAAATGCCCTGGTTTGAGGATTTGGGAGAAGGCTCTGAGTGTGGAAGGGGTGTAGGACCCTGCGGGTGGGGAATTCTGCTGTGGAGATAGGACTAGCAGGACTGTATGGGCTGGAGGTGTGGGGAGGGAAGGTGAAGCAGATCTGGAAACTGATAAACTGCCCTGTCCTGGGTGGGGGGGTGTGTGTACAGAGATCGGGTCTTGCCCACGTGCCTGAGGATCCCAGTGTCGGATGGAATGTACTCCGACAGTCTATTTGCTGTGAGTTAGCAAGTCCATCCATACACAGTATTTTTAAAGTATCAAGGTCGGAAAAACAAATAAATAAAAATAAAGTGTCAAGGTATCAATGAATGTCAGTAAAGTAGCCACATTAATAATCCTTCTCAAGATTTTCGTGTCTGCTCTCACGCACCTCGTTCGGTTCTTTTTCGGGCACAGAAGTCTTGCACACTGCTGTTTTCGCGAGAAAGGCTGCTTTGGTTCCTCTGAACGTCCTGGCAGTTGGAGCATATGCTTCTGACCTCAGTGTCAAACTCTGCAATCCACGGCATGGTCTATCTGTGTCCTGATGGCCTCCTTTGTCCCTGTGTCATTTAACCTTCCCACGTCTGTTCTGACTGCGCAGCCCATCCTGTGAGGGGCTGTGGGCCAGGATGACCTCGCTGGGGCACGAAGGGCTGTTGGCAGACTGTCCTGCGTCAGGAGGAGGCTCCAGCAAGCGGGGCTCTTTCCTGCTCCCTGGAATGGGGGACCCTTGGCTTTTCACCTCCACTCAAAGCAACTGTCTGTAGTCATCACCTCCAGGAGAATACTTTCTGAACTATGTTGAACTACCCCACCCACGGTGCCCGCCACTTCCACGTACCCCTTTGCATTTTTACTTTCTTGATAGTTGTCTTTAAGTGAAGGAACTTTTAAAAGTTAACAGCCAGTCGGAGTCTAATCCCAACTGATAAAACCCATGACATCGGGAGTGCCGTGCGCCTTAGTTTCCTTTAAATACATGAAGGTAAATGACTGAAAAGGAAATGTTTACATGTGTGCCACCTGACGTTATTTTGAACGTCGGCACATTTTGAATCTGTGTAAAAACAACTCTCCTGTTTCCTCACTTGAATTAACCTGGTTTGGGTCCCTAGATTCAGTTAGGATCCGGTCTGTGGTTCTGTGCCGTTCTCGGCAAGGGTCTGTTTAAACCACAATATTTTGTACTCCTGCCCGTTTTTTAAACACGCTGTTTTTTTCCCTTTTGCAGCAGAGACCTAAGAAGTTAGCTCTGAGAGGACAGACCTGCGCCTTCCCTCCTGCTAATAGAGACCCTCGGGCTCAGCCTATTGATTCATCTTGGAAATTCATCTTTAGAAAAACGTCACAACGCCGAGTTCTGTTTCCTCGCGTTTCTCCTGCTCCTACACAGGGGCTGAATCTAAATTTGTCTCAATCTTCAGAACTTTGAGGGGAGAGCAGTCAAGTTTTCTCCTCCGGGGTGAAAGATTTGGGGAGAGTGAATGTCATCTCGTAGTGTAAAATCGGGGCTGGACACTTCTTTACTCCACAGATAGTCTCGGTACAGACAGCATGGTGTTTCGTGATAAATACTTCATTTTTTCCCCATAGGAGTCCCCAGTGGAGCATCATGTGTTTCTTGCTTGTTAAGACAGCTTTTTTATGAGGAAAAAAAAAAATAGATTAGCTTAATGGCTGCCCCGAGTCTCAGCACAATCTGTGTATCCTGTGAACTTTAAATAAAGCAAGTCAAAGGAAGGGCTGTGGAAGCAAACCAAGATTTGGAAAGATCCGAACCAGACTGCGATGAGTTCACTGCGGAGGAATATGGCTGCTTGCAAACCTGGATGATTTCTTGTCCTTGGAGGTGACTGGCCATTCCTACAACCCTCGCTGCAGAAGGGAGGCAAGAGTCGTTGACACCTGGGAGTGGCATCTACCTGCGTGAGTCACGAAGAAGATTCACCTTGGCAGTTCGCGGGGCCTCTGACCCTCCTGCAGAAAGCCTGGCATGCAGCCTCCCGAGGTGGGATCCTCACGCCCATACCCTGAGAGAGGCAGCCAGTCCCCGCGGGGGCTTTGTTCCTTTGTTGCTTTGTTCTTGGTTGCCAGCTGTGAGGGGTCCTTCAGTGCCTCATCACGGGGTGCCTGGATGTTTGGCTAACCACTGTGCTGGGGTCTGTCAGTGAGGGTGACTCCAGCTAAGATTACCATCCGAATCTGCAGACTGCTGGGCTGTTCCAGGGTGCTGAGGGTCTTTGAAGAAAATCACAGAGCAGGCACCCACGGGAAGTATGAGCCTTTGCCCTGTAAGAAGAAAGGTCCCAGGGCTGGGGAAGGCGTGGCGTCCGGACACGGGGAGATGCACTCATGCAAGACGGAGCAGATTTGCTCTTTATTAGTGTTAGAGTGGAAGCCCAATGGCAAGCACTTTAGCTCCCCAGGAGCTGGACTCCTAGAAGCTCAAAATGCCAGAGAAACTTTGCTTATTTTCTTTTGCCTTTCAGCTGTGGCCAAATTGCCTGGGGCAATATAGATCACCGCCTACTTCTAAAGGACTTTGGGAGGAGTCAGAGCAAATAAGAGCTCTCTCTTTTTTGTTCACGAGCCCATATATCTGAGTTGTCATTTTTGTTAGACAGGCACGCGATATGATTCGATGGTAGAGTTTGGAAAGATGCAATAAGGCCGTGCTTATAAAAGGAGTCACAGAGAACTGAAGATGTTACATACCCATCTACACGCATGCAGGTGCATGCTGACACAGGGGAGTTGACACCTGCTGACTGTCTCTTCCTGGCAGGTCCCCATGTAGTGCCCACGGAAACGCCTGGGGACAGGGCAGGTGTGTGGGAGCCCCCGCTGGTGGTTCCGGAGTCCCTGCAGCAGCTGACCCATGCTCCAGGCTGCATGGAAACGGCTGGTGGACAGAGGCTGCCGGGTGACAGGCACAGAACACACTCACACCTTGCGTTCTTCTCCGGGACCAAGCAAAAGCCATCTGCCATGGGGCGAGGGACAAGAACGCCACCCACCCGTGGGCCCGGAAGCTGCTTTGGCCGGAAAGCTGATGCGACACACCATCCCCCCCACTACGTATGAAACCTCAGTGTGACCAGCTCCTACCGCGGACTTGGCTCGTTGCTTGGAAAGGCACTTGGAACTTGGTCGTAAAATGTTTTTCAGCAATAACAATTCACTTTTATAATAGTATTTCCATAACTATTATTTCAGAGAGTCTATTAAGGAGAGGTGTATTATAAGGGAATATATTTAAGGGGGAAAAAGAGAGAAAAAAGAAAACTTTCTCAGACCCTTAAAGAAATAAATGATTACTGGTGTGTGTGTGTGTGTATGATGTATGTGTGTGTGTATGTGTGTGTGTGTGTTGGCTTTAGAAATAGTGACTGGCTCAAGCACACTGTGGCGAGGGGCATGGACATGGGATTGGTCCCACCTGTGTCTGCTCCTCTTATCTTCAGGGTCTGTTACCAGAGACAGAAGCAGGGAGTACGGCCCCAAGATGCCCGGGTCCCAGCTCCCAGAACCTGTAATATGTTACTTTACATGGCAAGGGGGAGCTCAGGTTGCTAATCGGCTGATGTTAAAATAAGGGCACCTGGGTGTCTCAGTCGGTTAAGCGTCTGCCTTTGGCTCAGGTTATGATCTTGGGGTCCTGGGATCGAGCCCCGTTGTCGGGATCCCTGCTCAGTGGGGAGTCTGCTTCTCCCCCTCCCTCTGCACCTCCCCCTGCTTGTGTTCCTTCTCTCTGTCAAATAAATAAATAAAATCTTTAATAAAACAAAAATCTTTAATAAAATAAATAAAATCTTTAATAAAATAAAAAGAAAAACAAAAATGAAATAAGGAGGTTATCCTAGGCTATCCAGGTGAGGTGGGTATAGTCACAGGGGTCCTTAAAAGTGGAAGCCAGGTGGAGGGAGAGATGCAGTGGTGGATGCTCCTAGAGGCCCACTATTGGGCACATGGAGGGAGGAGCATAAACCAAGGAATGTGGGCACTTCTGGAAGCTGGAACAGGGAAAGAAAGAGATGGTCCCCTAGAGCCACCATAAATGCAAAGAGCCTTGATTTTAGTCCACGGAGACCCATGCCGGACTTGACTTCCAGGGCTCCGCAAAGATAGACTTGTGTTGATCTAAGCCAGTTGATCTGAGCTGTGGCCAGTTTGTTATAGCAGCAATAGGAAATGGGTCCATCTCCCATCTTGCAAGCGGTGTGCTTTATACTGATAATATAAATAGGCTCATGGTACAAATAGATTAGAGCCTGGTCTCTGCAGCAGAGGAGAGGAAAAGTAGCCACATCGTGTACTGGGGTTTGGAGTCTCTGCTAGCAGGGAATTCCTTTGTTTGAGAAAGAGACACAGCTTCTGGAATGTCACTGTCATGCAATAAGTCATCAGCTGCCCATAAAACGTGGCCTGCGACGTGCGGACACATCATGCTGGTGGCTCCTGATGCGACAGAATCTACTGGCTTTCGTAGAAAGAGGACAATTTCAGCAACACAACTCATAATATGGCCGTGGGTACCACTAGCAGAGGTCAGGTTTGGACCCAGAAGGTATGGGTATCGATGATGATCCAAGGCCATGTGTCAGACGGTCTCTCCGAGCCTCTGTGAGCCTTTCGTGAACAATGGAACGAGAGGAGTGGCACCAGCCTGCTCCACCTCGCAGGACTGTGGTTAGGGACATCAAACCAACATTGTAGCTGTGACCTCGTTTTGTAGGAAAAACTGACTTAAAACACAAATGGAAACCGTATTTCCCCTCCAAGAGGACCCTGTATTTCCTGTACACTTCTAACTGAGGATAGGGAACCCCTGACCTTCAACGTCTGGCCTTGACCTGAACCACGGAGCTGAAAACTGGGGGCGGTGGGTAAAAAACATTTTGAAAATTTAAGATTCCATTTTTTGCACAAAATACAAACTTAACAGAGTCCTAGGTTCTATCTTTCCTTGTGCTGCTACTGGAAATAGTTTCTGGTTAATATTGATAATATTTGGAGGTTGAACAGTTGATAGTTCTGATAAAACCGTAAAATGTTACTATAAAACATTAGTTTACAGTTAGTTTGCTAACATCCATTTTAGCCAAAGCTGGTTTCAAAATGCTACGTTCTTCTTCAGAACTCGTTTGCAACAAATGTTTAATCGAATGGACTGATGTCTTCAGGTCGTTAAGATGTGGTCGTTAAGACAGGTCCCACCATGGTGCTCAGGAATGTCATCAGGGTCTGCTCATTATCATCCCATAAATATCTAAGCCGAACAGGATAGAAATGAAGCAGGAGGGGATGGCTAATCACCATCCTTTAAACAGATTTATTACACTTACAACTTACTCTGACACTACATATTCACTTTTAATGTTATGATTCATGCACTTTGAACATCCGGCACCGAAAGGTGTATTTTTGAAATTGTAAATGACTGTCACAAAATTAGCCCAAGCCTTTTATAAAGAATACACAAATACTATAGTTTGAATCGAAGACCAAAAACTGTAGCAGTGTTGCTTTTTTCAGAAATCCTTTAATTAGCAGGTGAAATCAAACAATTGTGAAACGCTTCAATACACCCTATCAGCAAGTGTCTTCTTCTGGCAGTAAATTAGGAAGATATTTTTGCCATAAACATCAGTTACAAAGCTGTAAGTGGTTGTGGGAAAGTTGCAATGGGAAGTAAGACGTTATATTTCCACTTTGGTGGTATTGTTTGCAGGGCAATGCGGAGGAGACACATGAGCTGTGGATGCTCCTTACCTGCGGATGCTCCTCACCTGAGGATGCTCCTCACCTGTGGATGCTCCTCACCTGAGGATGCTCCTCACCTGAGGATGCTCCTCGCCTGTGGATGCTCCTCACCTGAGGATGCTCCTCGCATGTGGATGCTCACTGCCACTCTCCCGCTCCATGATGGCTGAGGAGCAGCGATTCTCCTGGGTGAGCCTCCCAGCCCCGGCTCTCTCTCCCTTGCATCTCCTCCAAAGCCATGAGCGTGCTTTTCTGGGGTTGCTTTCATGTTCCTCCTGAAGAGGTGTGATTCCCAGAGATCCTGGAGACCTTGGTCAGTGGGATAACTTGTCCTTCTCAACTTTCATACCCCACGAGGATGTCAGCATAGAGCTCTTACTGCTCAGACTGGCAATTTTTGACACGTCCTCCTGCTTCCTTATGCACTGTCCCCTGCCTCTGAGAGAAGCACTCCTTGACACGGATCATGTTCCCACTCCTACGCTTTTTATATGCTTGTCGCAGGTCTGTGCGCCATTTACTTTGCAGCAGGGTTTTCTGTTCCATTGACAGTCTACTGTGTAGGCCATGACAGCAGGATTATATTTCTCTGCTTTTCCCAAAGCAGGCAGTTTTTCATACTTGGAAATTCCATTTCAGCTACTTTAAGTAGGTACCAAATTGCTGTCTACTTACTATAATTATTGCCAGTCCTAAAACTCTCCCACATCTTTATACTTTAGTAAATCATTTTTAAAAGGTGTCAGGAGCATGGTGACTTTTGAGCCTGATGGGGTTGGAATGTGTCTTTGCCCGCATACCCCACGTGAGCACAGTGTCACCCTATCTGCACCGGCTTTCTCATTCATTACGGTTTAAAAGATACTGTCTTGATTGGCAGCCTGTTAAGTTGCACTTGAAAATGACTAGGATGCATTGCTTAATCTTTCAAAATTGTTTCAGAAAGGTCAAAGCAAAATTCAGTTGTACAACATGGAATAAATTAATATATACTCCAGCGTCCTTATTAAAATGTATTATTTGTTCTTCACATCAGTGGGATACGTCAATACTCCTGACCGTCCAAAGCATGCCAAGGACTATGTACTCTGAGAGAGCACGGGAGCTTATTTTTCTATTTCTGTATATGTAATGACTTTTATAAGAATTAACATTTATGCATCTATAACTGCAAATGTGAAGGACGTTGACTGTAGATGCTTTAGATTTCTCCTTGGATTTTATTCAGTGATGGTTCAGTGACCCATTTAGACATTTATGATCCCAAGGATTTTTCTTTAAAAAAAAAAAGTATTTAATTTATTTATTTGACAGAGAGATAGCGAGAGCAGGAAAACAAGCAGGGGGTGGTGGGAGAGGGAGAAGCAGGCTTCCCGCCGAGCAGGGAGCCCGATGCGGGGCTTGATCCCAGGACCCTGGGATCATGACCTGAGCCGAAGGCAGATGCTTAATGACTGAGCCACCCAGGCACCCCAATCCCAAGGATTTTTCAATTACTGCTTCAGCTTGTGTATTCAGTCCCTTTGTTTTCTGCAGGATATCAGGGCTTAGCTGCCTCTGGACGCAGACCCTAGCATTCCTCTTCGGAGGACACCAGGCGTGTGAATTTCTTAGGTCACAACGTAGGAGATTGAGGTGCTTCCATAAGACCCCCAAACCAAGAATATACAGGACAGTGATAGCACAGAACCCATGGTCCATATACACTACGTTAGAGACCAGAAAACAGGGACAGTATGCATTAACCAGATTAAACAAATGGAGTTTGAATGGAGGGTCCACTGCACTTGAGAGAAAGCAAAAAGGAAACAGAGACACCCTTCAAGTTTTCTGCAGGAAAGAATGGTACCCGGTAGCCCATCCTGGAAAAGACTATATTTACCAAGGAAAAGGCTAATTGTGACATTAACACTTCCAATGTGCACACAAGACAGGTCATCCCCAGACTATGGATTCTTTTTTTTTTTTTTTTTTAGATTTTTATTTATTTGCGAGACAGAGAATGAGAGACAGAGAGCGTGAGAGGGAGGAGGGTCAGAGGGAGAAGCAGACCCCCCGCTGAGCAGGGAGCCCGATGCGGGACTCGATCCCGGGACTCCAGGATCATGACCTGAGTCGCTTAACCAACTGAGCCACCCAGGCGCCCCCAGACTATGGATTCTTAAAATCGAGACAGAACAACAAGAAAATAGAGAACATCCACACAGGTAGAAAGATGGATTTTTTTTTAAAGTAAACTCTCCACCCAGTGTGAGGCTTGAACTCAGGACCCCAAGATCAGGCATTGCAGGTTCTACCAACTGAGCCAGCCAGGCTCCCCAAAAGATGGATTTTGGGTCTTGCTACCATATCTTTAGATTTTGCACATTTTTTGGAAAAATCTCAATCTTAAGTTATTAGAAAACCCAGCCACTGCAGATTTTTATCAGAATTCATATTTAACCCCTATAAAAGGTATTTTCCCATTTCATGTGCAGAACTTTGGGATTCCAGGATAAGCTCTAGCTGTTCAGAGAATTGCACAGAGTGTGTGTGTGCGTGTGCACGCACACCCCCCCCCCCCCAAATGACAGCCAGTCATCGAAGAGGTTTTTTTCTCATGTTAACCACTTTAATAACAGCCTCACATCCTCCCGCCCAACTCCCCCTCCCCCGCAATCTCTGCATGGACACAGGGTAAATGGTTTTTAAACTAACCAACCAGTTCCTTGGGAAAATTTCCTTGTGGGATGAAACACAAAGGAACACAAGTGTAAATGGATGGTGGACAATGTAAGGCCACATATAGATTATGGAACTCTGTGTCTGCAGCACATACAACATGCTGAAACAGTGCAAGGTGTACATATTGGAAGAATTGCATTTTTACAGTAAATCAGGCAAAGCTCTAGGTTTTGCAGTTTCGACATCCCACTCTGGGCACTGTCTCAACCGATGGCAGAGAGGAACCCGGGGTGGGAGCATCACAGAAGGCACTGAGTTTGGGAGTCTTGCCTGGAAAGGGTGAGATCTGTGTGGGGTGGTGGATGGAAAAGTGACTGCATTTTCCAGTAGAGATGTTTTTTCTAACCACAGGGGGGTTCCTCATTTTTAAAGTGAAAATGAACATTTTTAAACACTCTTCCATTGAATTCCCCCCAGATGTATTTTCGATTCTCAATTTCAGCCATTTGCCAGCACAGCACGACAGGGAGACGGCTCCATTTGCCCCAGCCCCACCCCGCACGCAAGCTTGGGAACCCGTGTTGGGGGCCAGGGCTGTGCCCAGGACTTCAGATGAGCAAGACCAGTTCCTTCTGCACTGGGTGCTGGTACCCACATGCAACATTTTACATCCCTCCAGATGACTGTGCAACACATGGATGTTCCAGTCACCTGAATATTTCCCAAGGTTTGGGAAATAAGAGGGGCCTTCCCTGCAGCCAGACTTCCAGAGATCACTAAGCGGGGCTTTTGCTGATCATTTTATAAGGAAAACAAGATACCTCTGTGAGTTGATCTTCAGTTTTATATACATGCGTGTCTTTTCTTCCAGAGAGTTCAATACCCTTGCTACAGAACTTGAAGTATTAAGTGCGATATTTAAAAGAAGAAAATCCTGAAAAGGCAGAGAGAAATTGCACCTCCAAGAATTATACCTTTCTTGCCAGCCTGGGGGAAGATTTTCCAGATGTCCCAATGCACTGATGAGAGGAAGAAGGGAAATGTTTCTCATTTTCCGATCCAAGGACCAAACTGCTGAAGACTCAGTGCCCTAGCAGATGAGGTGGGGCTGCCCTTTTGCTCCTTTTTTGGATTAGCGGTTTGATTACATTTACGGTGGGAGGAGGGGAGGCAGGAGCTCGTGTGGGGCTGAGAGGGACAAGGTGCTTGTGGCTTGGACATGCAGAGCTCTGGGGACCTAGGAACAACGCAAGACAACCAGGGTCTACTCCCGGATCCCTGAAGACCCCTGCGCTGTTCCAACTGGGAGACTGTGCCGTGCTGTTCTCCAGATTCTTCCCCCGGACTGTCTTTGGCCACACGTGCGCGCCATGAACCTCTCAGCATCCTCTCTGCCATGTTGCCAAGTGTCATCCTTTGCCTTCAGTATGGAAAGGGAAATCTCTTGGGCAATCCAGAGCTGGAATAGCTTTCTATGTCTTAGTTACCACTGCTTACCAAGCCGGCTCTTTCGCCAAACACCCCTGCCCCCAGACATCCTATAACGACAATCTTACCACGTAAGAATTCTTCGTGATACGCATTTCTGAAGCAGCATGCTTCCTGCTTCTAAAAAGCTGGCAGAAAAATGAACTAAAGTGATCTCCCAAACTTACAAATCCATTTCCTCTCCCCATCCACCCCACTGCACAGCACTCTATTTCTTATAGGTACTCAGTTTGTTTAATACAGGTATAATTAGCAGACAGTGTTATATTAGTTTCAGGGGTACAATATCATGATTCAAAAATTCTCTACATTTCTCAGTGTTCATCAAGGTCTAAGTGTCCCACAACAGATGAATGCCTTTCCAGGCAAGACTCCCAAACTCAGTGCCTTCTGTGATGCTCCCACCCCGGGTTCCTCTCTGCCATCGGTTGAGAAAGTGCCCAGAGTGGGGTGTCGAAACTGCAAAAGAAGATGTGGTGTAGATACAATGGAATATTGCTCAGCCAGAAAGAAGAACGGGATTTTGCAGCAACATGGATGGACCTAGAGGGGACAGTGCTGAGCACTTGAGGTCACTGTCCTGCTAACTGCTTTATCCTATTCTTCTCCTGGGAGGTGGGAGGCCCGACCCCAGCATGGTCTCCCCAGATCTCACTATGTGTGTATGCAGTCTCCTATATGCAGTTTCATAACGAGAGGGGAAAAAATGCCATTTTGAAAATGACATGCAGGAAAGAAGGAACATCTTTTATGTTGAGGGTACTTTTTGTAAAGTGTAGGTGCTACATTTTAGATTTTTTGTATTCAAATTGGCAGTACCCACCAATGCTCTCCTTATGAACTTATAAAATTTACTTAAGTTTTGCTGGTATATTTTCTGTTTGCTTTTTAGATTTTTTTTCTTTAATAGAGGAGAAAGTTTGCAGAATAATATGTTAGGACCTTCAATAATTTTATAGAGTACTCTGACTCAAGATGGTCAGGTCACACTACTTTCCAGGGGGGAGGCAATGATTCAAGGGTTTTACTGTCCACTAGGGAAATTATCATCCCCATCCAAGAAAGAAACAACATTCTCAATCCACAGTCCTGGACTTTCTTCATGTTCTGTGAGATGCCTTCAAAATGTCATTGCTACATTAGGTCAAATTTTCAGATGAAATATACACATACATTATTTTATGTATCATTATATACATATCATATATTATGCATATCATATATATCATTTTACATATCATTATAGATATGTAGAAATATATATTCATTTTATTTCAAAATGTGAGCTGTCCCTTTACGTTCTATGGAGGTGGACAGAAAAGAAAACCTTTTTATACATTTGCATCGCCTGTAGGAATAAAGCACTTTGCAAAGAGTGAAATGTATACAGAGTCCTAATTTGTCATCCATGTGGTTCTGATTTTTTGCTTCATTAGATGGTTTAAATTACTTTTTACATGATATGTTCCCTTTGCTTTCTTTGCACAAAAATGTGAAAATAGAGGGAGGGGGTAACTTGCAGCTCCGTATTTTTTATTGTTAATGTTGGAATTGAAATGACCCACTGCTTCATTTTGAGAGAGGTTCCTAGACCCGAGCATTTAAAATCGCAAGAAGAGAGCTTCTAAAAGCAAACAGCAGAGAAAATTGTTGCTACCTTGGGTTTCTTAATCAGGACTCCAAATCTCTAACCGTAAAATAAAATAATTGACCTTTAAAAAATTAAAAACTTCGGGGCGCCTGGGTGGCTCAGTCGTTAAGCGTCCTGGGATCGAGCCCCGCATCGGGCTCCTTGCTCCGCAGGAAGCCTGCTTCTCCCTCTCCCACTCCCCCTGCTTGTGTTCCCTCTCTCGCTATGACTCTCTCTGTCAAATAAATAAATAAAATCCTTTAAAAAAATTAAAGTCTTCTGTTGAGTAAAGATGTAATCATGACAATGAATAGGCAAGCCTCAGATTGGGAGAATATCTTCGCAATGCCTCTGCCCAATTTTATACAGATTATATTAAATACTCCTACAACTCGATAATAAAAAAAACTTAATTTAAAAACAAACAGGCAAGTTATATAAACAGCCCAGAAGCACAAGAAAGAGTATTTAACATCATTAGTCATTAAGGAAATTCATATTAAAACCACACTTAGGCATCTCTACATTATCTTCCAGAATAGCCAAAATTTAGAAGTCTGACAACAAAAAATGTTAGAGAAAATGTTAATCAACTAGAACTCTCTTTGGTAGCAGGTGAAAATTATTTGGCAATTTCTTTTAAAGTCAGTTATATACTCTGGGATTCCAACACCGCCAGCCGTCAGTACAAAGTAGTCTCCAGATCCTCCTACAGAGCACAGCTCGCTACCTGAAACATCCTGGTTGTTTACGTATTTGTGTTCCTCGAGAGCAAGCATTCTGTTTTATTCACAGCTGTAGCTCCCATGACCAAAACAGTGCTGGGAACATAATGGTTTCTAAATAAATACTCAAAGGATATATGAATGAACATAATCTCATCCGAACATCCCCAAGTGGACGCCATGCTTATTCCCATTCAACAGGCGAGAAAACAAGCCCAGAACAATGGTTCACTTGTCCATGATCACACAGTCAGCACGTGATAGAGTTGGGATTTGGACCAAGTATTTTCATCAGTAGAACCCTAAGCAATCAGCCTGGACATTTGTGTGACTTCCTTCTAGCTCTTGAAGATACAGCCCTGACCCTGAGGTCAACCTGCTCTCTCTTCTGTCTTTGGCACATTGTTTGCGTGTGTTTGCCCAGGAGGTGTTTCTCAAGCCAGCCTCCACCCGTCTTCCTTGTGGGAGCTCAAGTTTCTTTAGTGGGCATCAGAGAGTTTCACTAGTGAGCTGCAAAATGGAACAGAAGTCCCAGGAAGAAGTACATTCTGAGTTGGGGCCTTTTTTGGGAAGCAGGGATAGAAGGGGAGAACAGATCTCCCAAGCTGCGTGTGAGTTGGGTGTATCGGGTGGGTATTTATGTGCTCAGTAGTAAGTGGTTATTAAACACCTGCTCTGTGACAGTCTTTCCTTGGGTGCAGGGGTTATGAAGCAAACAGAGACGACGAGATGCCTGGTCTCTGGGAGCTCGGGTTCTTGCAGAGGGAAGAACAGACATAAATTCACAAGTAAAAGTATATGGCAGGGCAGAGAGTGGCATGCACTTTTGAGAAAGTCATCCAATAAAGAGGCATTTGAAAAGCTGGTGGCCAGGAAGGGGGAATTATTCCAAAGTTCCAGTTAACAGACCCCCTTTGGGACGCTGTTATTTGAGCAAAGGCCTGAAGAGGAGTTAGCCACGTGTCTCGCTGGAGAAAAATACCGTTTCAGCATCGAAAGTAAAAGTCAGAATGATCCTTAGGCATCTTTAGAAACACTCCAAAGAGCAGAAGCGCAAGGCAAGGGAAACTTTGTGCACATCCGTGGGGCCAGGTTCCCGTGGGCTGTGGGAGCGGCCTGCTGTGTCTGCAGCTGAGCCCCGATCACACGGGATGGCTGACACCACAGGGCCATGCGGTGAGGGAAAATGACAGTCACATGAAGGAGAAGGACATGCTCAGACTGAGAGAGGTAGAGGGACTGCCCTGGAGGGGCAGCCGGACGCTGCCTCCACTCGGAGCTGAGTCAGGGTATTTGCTCACGGGGTCGTGGGGAGCCTTGTCTGGGTCATCTCTCTGTTCATTCATTGCTCCCCTGTCCCCTCTTTGTCTCTTTCTTGTCGTTTGCCTGCTCTCTCTTTCTCTCTCTCTCCCCCGTACACGTGTGAGTGAATTCACGCATTCCAAGATACCTATGGTACTCGGAGCTGACGAAGGAAGGCACAGATGGATGTGTGCAAAAGGCAGATCTGTCAGCGATGGGTACAAGTATTAGCAGAAGGATGTCTTCCTTGGCCAGAGCTGCCCAAGCTGACGGGGGCTGCCCGGCCAGACACGGGGTGGGGGTGGCAAGCGACCCTCTGTAAGGTACCAGCCAGAGTCGTAGGCTGCAAACGAGGCAACAGGATTGGTGACTTACACTGACAATGAATGTTTGAAATGACAATAGGGCTGTCAGAATCCACAAGAAGAGTAGAGGTGCCGTGGCTTGCGTGGCTCGGGAAAGCAGTGGGGACCGACGGCGGCTCCGGGCCACGCAGATGTCCCCGAGGAGCCCTATGGCAATGACCTAGCGATGGGTGCTGCCCCTGCTGACCGCTCACTCCCTGCCCTGTATTTAGATCCCTCTGTCTAGACGGAAATGTCAGGACTGGGCTTTCAATGGGTCAAGTGTTGGTGTCCCTCCTATGTCCTGGCCAGTACAAAGCAGGAAGACAATTTCTGGCCTCTTTTGACTTCTTTAAAGAGAAGTGGAGGGCGCCTGGGTGGCTCAGTTGGTTAAGCGACTGCCTTCGGCTCAGGTCATGATCCTGGAGTCCCGGGCTCAAGTCCCGCATCGGGCTCCCTGCTCATTGGAGAGCCTGCTTCTGCCTCTCTCTCTGCCTGCCTCTCTGCCTACTTGTGCTTTCTCTCTGTGTGTCAAATAAATAAATAAAATCTTTAAAAAAAAAAAAAAAGAGAGAGAGAAGTGGAGCCCTGCCCTTAGCCAGACTCACACCGTGCAGCTTCCTCACCAAAGAAAGTCCGATCAGATGCCAGGCATCCTTGTCCCTCCCACCCACCCCAACCCCCCCCCCCAAAAAAAAAACCTGGTCAAATATCCCTGAAGGTAGAGATATTATCCAAAGGACTTCTGGATCTGGGTGATTTATAGAACTAAATAATTGTCAAATGTCTTCTTTTTTCAAGGTTTTACAAGAAAAAAGTGTTTGAAGTAAGGAGGAATGTGTACAGCAGTGCAATTTTCAGAAGAAAGACAATTATACAGACCTATGGCAAAACTATTCTGGCTCTGGTTTTATTTTAATTACCTGGGCTTAGCTGGTTCTAGCCACTGCACTAGCCCAGGATCCACGAGACATTTCGGTTAGCCTTCTCTAGTTGTGTGCAAAGGGGATCATCTCGAGTGAGCAAGCCTCCACAGGAGGATGGATTATAAGAAGCAGTGTGTCCCACGGAGTACAACGCTGAAACCCAAGTGCAGGCCCAGCAGCAGAGGACTGGGGGGCTCGCAGGACTGCCAGGACTTACTCGTCTCTGCCTCCCACCTCTTCTGCACACTCCCCTGATACCGCAGGGTCACAGAAGACGCCTTCTTTGATTCCTAAGTTCAAAGGTTATAGTCATGCCTGGTCAGAGCTCTGTTTGCAGAGCTGCCTTAGTTTCCACCACTTCTGGGTGGAGGGTATCAACCACGGAGCGTGCTTTGCGGGACCGCAGCAGTCAGCCCATGCGAGGAGGTGGTTGGCTGACGCTCAGGCACCTCGTCTAGGACACGGTGCCTCCCAGGATGTGCACCTTCAGTTTTAAGCCACAATCAAATACGACATCCAATTATAGTCACTATTGGTGACAAACACAATTTTACAATAATTAATGTATTAAATTACCACTAACAAATCCGGTTAAGTAACGTAAATTTCACCCAGTTACGCATAACTTTGACTTACAGAGGACACATCGTACTTCATGGGGATGCTTTTAAATTCATTTTCATATTTCTAGCAGTAGGTTATTCTCCCTGCAGAAGGAAACAGCGTCTTCTCACACATGGGATACTTTTGTTTGACAAGAAGGGAACTTTTATCTTTTTCCAGCTTTACGGAGGTATAATGCACAAATAAAAATTTTTTATATTTAAGGTACAACTTGATGTTTTTAAATATATACCCATTGTGAAGTAACCACAACAATCAAGCTAATGAAAATATCCATTTGCTTTCATAGTTACTATGTTACACACATAGTTACATAGTTACACACATACTATTTATGTGTGATGAGAACCCTTAAGATCTACTCTCTTAACCACTTTCAAGGATACGACACAATATTGCTAATTGTATTCACCATGCTGTCCTTTAGATCCCCAGAACTTATCCATCTTATTCATAACTGAAACTTTATACCCTTGACCAACATCTCCCCATTTCCTCCAGCCGCCACCCCGTCAACCACCATTGTACTCTGTACTTCTATGAGTTTGACTGTCTTTGATTTTGCGTATAAGTGAGATCACGCAGTCACCGAAATGAACCCTCTTTACTAGCTCCATATGTTATTGGGTCTGTTAGTTACCCTGGAAAATAGAAATGTCTAGTTGCCTCTCTAGCCATCAATCTGTCTATCATCTACTATCTACTTATCTATACCTTAGCTCTCTAGGAATAATTTTAGGTGTTAGGGAAATAGAAAATCTTGGCCCTGGGCAGGCATTACTATAAAGGAAGATCCTTCATTGCAATGAAATATTCCCTTATCTGTGTTAAATAATCTCTCCAGAGAATAATGACACAAAACTACTTAGAATCAAAGTATATCAGAAAGAGAAAGAAAGAAAGAAAGAAGGAAAGAAAGAAAGAAAGAAAGAAAGAAAGAAAGAAAGAAAGAAAGAAGAAAGAAAGAAAGGGTGGAGGGAGGAAGGAAGGAAGGAAGGAAGGAAGGAAGGAAGGAAGGAAGGAAGGAAGGAAGGAAGGAAGGAAAGAAGGAAGAAGTACATTTCTTGCTACTTACGGCTTCCTGACCCTAAAGGAAGTGACTTATATACAAAGTTTCTGAAACAGTGACACAGTGTGAAACAACAGTGGGCAGCCAAGACAACATAATAATAGCGAATACTGATGAGCATCGTTTCTTCTTACAAGCAGTCCTACACGGACTTTCACATCTACTGCTCACATCTAAGGGCTGTAAGAGTATTTATCAGGCTGCATGCCAGGCTCAGTGGTGAGCCCCTCACTCCATCAGCGATTCTCAACTGAGGCTGATTTTGTCCCCAAGGAGATATTTGGCTCCATCTGGAGACAACTGGAGAGATGTTACTGGCATCTGGGTGGCTCAGTCGGTTAAGCTCTGCCTTCAGCTCAGGTCATGATGCCAGGGTCCTGGGATTGAGCCCCATGTCGGGCTCCCTGCTCAGCAGGGAGCCTGCTTCTCCCTCTCCCTCTGCCTGTTGCCCTGCCTACTTGTGCTCTCTCTCTCTCTCTCCCTGTCAAATAAATAAATAAATAAAATCTTTATTAAAAATATGCTACAATAGCAGATCTCCCTCAACAAAGAATAATCTGCTTCAAATGTCAACAGTGCTGTGGTTACAAAACCTTGACCTCCACTCTCCCCATAATCTTCTCAACCACCCCGTGGGGTTGCTGATTATTATTTGTGGCACAGACTGGCTTCAAGGTCAACCAACTGTTTCATTTTTCCTCTTGGGCCTCGCCTACACAATATTTCTCAGAAGCCGCAAGACTGATTTCTGCCATTGGAATGTGGATGGAGTGATATTGTCATCTTCATCTTGGGTTTATAAAACCGCCTGCTCAGCCCATCAATTCCCTTCTTCCCCCATTTATTGGCTGGCCACAGACAATCCAGTGGGGGATTCTGAGTAGCCCTCAGGGGATGGAGGGGCCCCCGACATGGGGAGGAGCCCAGGGCCCTGAACGATTCTGTAGAGAAGAGCACCTCCCTGACTCACATCAGACTGCCAGTAAGAAATAAATCTTCCTGGTGTAAAGCCATTGAGATTTTGTGGTTATTAATCAGCTGATTTTGACTGACACAATCATTACACCCATTTTCCAGATGAGGAAAAATGGAGGTTGCCAAGGGGATGCTTGTTCAGAGGTCTGGTTCCATTTCTCTGTATTTCTCTCCACTTGAAATAAACGTTCCTAGCTCTGTGCAGATCATGTCCCCTTCCTCCTTGTTACTGATTCATTCGAAGCCTCCTTGAACCACGTTGTTATGCATGTCCCTCCCCCTGGCACAGGAAAGATTCTAATCTAGCTGACTGACCCAGTTTAGGTAGTTTAGGTTGCTTGCCCACCCTTGGGCCGGTCTCTATGGCCAGAACAATGCATGGCTCTGAGTGTCTTAGGTTGTCTGCCTTCACCAGTCATGGAGACCAGGTGACAAAACAATCATGATGACTCAGGCTCTGAGCTTGGTATCGGGGCTGAACTCAACCCATTCCAACTTCCTGGTGAACCTCATGTCTGCTATTGGGCTCCCCTCTCCTAGGACATGACGTGGATTAGAATATGCCTTTGAATTCTCGGGCCACAAAGAACTGTTGAGAGGGTCACTTGGTCCCTAAAGCAAGAGGGCCCAAGCTCTCCTGAACATCTCCCACAGCTCAGTGAGAATGGGATGTCTAGTGGATGTTTGATCACCAGACTGCATGTGCCAGAAACAAGAGGAATCCTATCCGTGGCTCTGCTCACCCCACTGGTTGTCATCCAAAGGCACCAATTCTAAGGCAATTTCAATATCCACCTCAGAAAGCTAACACATCATCTTTGCTTGGTCAAAGGGCATCAGCTTCCACTGCAGTGAAGAGAGAACATTAAGAACTACAAAACCCGGCAATTCTGAGTGAGGCAGCGGCGACTCAGACTGGCTCCAGCACCCCCTCCTCCATCGCCCCACACACCAGGAGAAACACACACATGCCCTGGATCTGATAGTTATTGCTGCATTTATATTCCTGAACTAGTTAGTACAGACATCACGCATTTCCCATCGAATAGTTTAATCTAAGTGGGGTTTTCTCATTACTTTAACCTATCCAACTGAAAGTCAACACTGACCTTAACCTACGGGGAAGATGGGGTGGGTGGAAGGCCAGCAACTGGGACTTGATCATTTCACCCAGTTTCTTAGATCCCATTTCCTGACATGATGTCCTGGGAGCCAGAGGATGTTCTGTGTGTGAATCTATTTAGATAATAACAAGTGTCTCTCGACATTGTCACACTAGGGATTAGAAAATTGTGATTTCCAGCTCTCTTTCCTGGTCAGGCAGGGAGACCTCACTTGCAAGGAATAAATATTTTGAGAATATTTGGGATATTGGATGCTCATGGGCGGGCTTTTCACGTACTACTGTTCAGATCACTGTATAAAGGTACCCAGGAGAAGGAGGAAAGGGGGGGTAGATGACGTAGCTGTCACACCCTGTGTTAGAATAAAGACAGTCACAAATTCTCTGCCATGCCCCCCATAGAGAGGTGGGGTCCGCGGTACATCCCTCGAATGTGGGCCAGTCCTATGATAAGTTGACAAAGGTCATAGAGTAAGCCCATGTTGGAGCCTCAAATCACACCCACACCATTGGCATCCAGAACTTGGCTATTAATCACTTGTCTGTCAAAGCTGGTAATCAATTGAAACAATCCCCAAACGCCACCTCGCTTCACCTTAACCACGAATATAAATGGATCAAGGAATCAAACTTTAGGGACATTTAGAGCTAGTGGTTTTTATATTACAGAGGTTCCCATTCTAGAAAGGGTCATTATCATGTGCTTAGGTAACATTTAACAGTGTTACATCTTCCTGTAACATCTCCTTAAGTTCATGAAAAGACAGTGAGTGATTGTATCCAGGGAACAATGGAACAATTGAACTAGAAATGCCAGTCACAGGGAAAGGTCAATTACCAAAATATTCCAAGAGCCTTTTCTGGACCTGAAAGAGAGAAACATTTTGGAGTTCACACCTACTTCACTTATAAGATAATCAAACCACTGACAGCTCATAGGGCTTTGCATTAAGTAACATATTAGAGCAAATGGCATCTTAGACATTTGTTTCTTCTTAGTTTAACACAACAAGTAAATGACCCATAAAGAAGCAAAAGGAATATTAGTTTTCAAACACAAATGTTATAAATATGCAAAGAATATAATGTCTAGTAGAGCATGTAAAAAAAGGAGTTTACAACATTTTCTTAATGGAAATTTTACAAAGCCTTTACAGGCAGTTTGGTTACTGAGAATGATTAGCACTTTGTTCTCTTATATTCGGTAACATGCATTCTGATGATTCTCACTACTCCAGTGTTAATGTTACCACAAATCTTACAGGGTTTATGGCAAAGGCTGAGCCCCACAGACTGCATGCAATTTTGCTGATTGAACTTGAGGGGTGATGGAAATGATCTTTGCAGTGATATCATAATTTTTCCTAATTCTGTGGAGGTTGTAGCTTTAATTGTATATTACTAAGTTTCATTATTGTACTCTGGATTAAATGAAGCAAGCTAGCAGCAGTAACAAGTAAATTCTTACTCTCAGTCAACCCAAGGAAGTGTGTTTAGACTCTGATTAGCTGCTGGGGCATGAGGGGCTCTGTTCCACACAGTCACTTGGGGATTTAAGCCCCTCCCCTAGGATCTCAAAGCACTGGTTGGCTTCCCTGCCTTTGGCCAGTGAATGAGGAAAGAGAGTAGGATTACATGGGAGGATATTGGAAGCCACATAGGAATTCTGCTCACATTTCATTAACCAGGGCTCAGTCACGTACTCCACTTACTGCAGTAGAGGCTGGGAAACAGTCTAGGCTCTGAGCTTGGTATCGGGGCTGAACTAGCTGTGTGTCCAGGAAAAAAAAAAACCCAGAAATTGTGGACATATGGGACACACACATTCATTTTACGTTTTGATGGATCTCTTCATTGCAAATCCAGCTTCTCGACATAGAAAGAAAACACTACAGAAGCTCTGTTTTCTTTTCTTTTTTTTTTTAAGATTTTTATTTATTTGTGTGTGAGAGAGAGCACAAGCAGGGGGAGCAACAGGTAGAGGGGGAGGGAGAAGCAGGCTCCCTGCTCAGCAGGGAGCCCGATGCAGGACTCGATCCCGGGACCCCGGGATCATGACCTGAGCCGAAGACAGATGCTTAACTAACTGAGCCATCCAGGTGCCCCCAGAAGCTGTTTTCTAACCTCACGGTCACAAGTGTGGAGCATATGACTTGGGCTCTAACAGGTTCTTCTGTGAGAGATTTTGATACTGGAGCTACATTAGGATAGATAGGAATGACACAGGGCAGCCATGTTATACAGTGGTGGCTGGATAAGGTGCAGCTCGTTTCTTGGGTCCATGGTGGTTGATAGGGGCTCTCAGGTGTCATACCTGCTGTGCTTCCCTCCCATTCATGGCTCCTCCCACCGGTGGCTCCTCCCACACCATAGCTCCTCCCATATCAGAGCCCCTCCCACCTGATGGCTCCTCCCACACCATGACTCCTC